>NC_051276.1:35907121-35912882 GCF_015220745.1 Sebastes umbrosus | reverse complement strand
CAAGCGCACCCCACCCAGCAGCGGGGGGGGTGCGTTACATTCCTATGACAGTGCTGAGCAGAGGGGGGGGGTGGGAAGTGCAATCAGACGGCACCAGTGCTTTCATTCAGAGACAGGAAACACACAGAAGGGTCCAAGTGCAAGCTCCGCCTCCAGTGACCTCTGCGTCTCCAAACCAGCCAATCAGAGCGAAGCACCTCTCCGTACATAAAGTAACGGACCGTTAGCTAAACCTTCATCGTTACATTAATATGAACAATAAAGAAACATTCAGATTTAGCTAGAGGACTTTTTGAAGGTGTTATATATATATATAGTGGTTATATTTTCAGAGATCAGACACTCAGATGAAATGATGGAGTAATAATCATAATGTGATGGGGTTGTTAATTAGCCGGCTACGTGCTACAGAGCTGCCGTCTCAGTAACATCAGCGGTTCAATAAGAGGAGCTGCTGCTGTGTGAAATCAAGGACCTGATATTTATATATTGACTTTAAATGATGATGTTAAATCTGTTATTAGTTATCACTATAGACGGTATAGAGCCACTCTAAGCTAACATAGCATCGTGGTAGAAACCGTGGTGAGGTTTAGTGAATCACCGACTCAAAACATCATGACACTAAAACATCATTAACTTCTTTTAGGTTATCGGCTCGAGGCCTTTTAGGTTCGATCTGAGCAAGTCAACGTTTGTTAGCTGGTTAGCGAACTATATAGTAAATACTTGTGTTACCATGGCGACATGTGGAACGTACTGTAGCTGACTGACTTCTCACAAAAGCTAGCAAGTGAAGCTAGCAGTTCATTTAGTAGTATTTAACATTACAAAATGTTGATGAATGTTGATGAATGAATGTCGGGAGGTCAGTGATGCTACTGGTGACACGTGTAGCAGCGTCAGCTCATGAACACAGAAGCTTGTTAGCAACATTAGTTACCAAACTGGCTAGCTAACTGTATAGTGGATATTTAGCAATGTGAGCTGTAGTATGACATTTAGGACACACCGCTGCTACGTAGCGTTACCTCATAACCTTGTAAGCGTGCTAGCGTTGTTAGCCAGGTTAGCCAAGTTGCAGTGTGTTCCAATCCGCGTACTTCTGTACTTACACTACTCTGAGTGCATGAGTGCGTTCACACTATGAAGTACGGCAGAATGCAGTGCACTCAAAGTACCCGGATGTTGTACTCAGAGCGGTCAGATCGTTGAGTGTGGAACGCTGGACACTTCCCACACTCAACTGTCGCCATCTTGGCTACGTAGCGGAAGAGGCGGAGCCACGACCACGACCACTATTCAAACATACGCAGATAACAGAATAAAACAATACGTAAACATACCGGTGCATTTTCAGCCAACAGGAGGACACATCGTAGGCGACGACGTTGGAAACCTAATTTCCACTCTGCTTTCATTTGTTTTCAGAAGATATTCTGGCGGGTAGCGAGCCGCGGTCAAATGTTGCGATCGTCTTTTCCGGTCAGTGCGCCGCAGAGTATTCGATTTGAGACGACCCTACCCCGCTGAAATACACGCACTACTCAAGTGAGTACAGAGTGCACAAAGTGCACTACATTGAAGTGTACTTCTGGAAGTACGTGGATTGGAACACACTCTTAGTTAGCTAGCCAGTTGAGCTTTTTACAGCAGCAGGAATACAACATGTTGATGTGATGAAAACACTGTTGACTGGGCAATGACACGTTTATCTAGTATTTGGCTTGTTGATGTCGCAGGTGACTGTTCTGGAGATATGATTGGCTGGTTTGGTGACAGAGCAGTCACCTGATTGGCTGAGTTTTGTCTCCACGCTGCTCTTGAAAGAAAGACAGAAAGTCTGTAGAGACCAGCAGCTGCTTCAGTTCAGTCCCGTTGCGTTCCTGTTGGTTCTGGTTCCCGGTCCGGTCTGACTCGGTCCAGTTTCCTGGTGGAGAGGTCCAGTTTGTAGTCCAGGGCCGGCTGTCGGCCAACTCGGCTCCAGAATCCTTTCCTGGCTGTTGTGAGGTGGGGAGTGAGGTTGAAGAGGAAGAGGAGGAGGAGAAGAAGAGGAGGAGGGGACGGGTGTCATCCAGGTGTGGTGGGCGGAGCGCCCTGATTGGTTTAAACAGGTGGAGCGGGGGCGGGTCTTTGAGGCACCAGGTGAGGCTGAGATGCAGCAGAAGGTTTCGGTTTTCTGAGAGAGAAGTGAAAAATAAAAGAGAGAAGTCAACAACCAGAACTGGGTTGGGTCTAGAAGGTAACCCACAAACTGTGAAAACTGGCAAAAACGTACAAAAACTCTTCAGAGACGACGACAACGTCTCCTTTATACATTTATATTAATACACCTGTTAGAAACAACAACATTCAACGTGGTATTTACACAGATTGGTTCTGTTGGAACTTGGTTTTAGCTCCTAGGACCAGTTAGCATAGAGTTAGCTTCAGCTTTATCAACCTGAACTACTTTGACTTTGAGCATGATGACAGTTCATTCTTGAAATCTTAACTGGAGGTCCACTTTCTACCAGGTCTCACAGTCTCCATCACCAGGTGGAGTTTGCTCAGTTGTCATGGAGATATCTCAGGTGTCATCACATCACATGACTCCTGAGCAACACCTCTCTGGTTAGAGCTAGAAAGAGGAGCTTGTGTGGATATGTTGGGCTTTGACTGAGAGTGTTAGTGTTCCCAGAAGCTGAGCAGTGAGATATGATGTCATTGATCTTACAGAGGAGGAGGAGGAGGCCTCACAGCATAGGAGGAAGCTGTCCTGCTGGTCTCCATCACCTGATCACAAACACACACACAGCAGAGTTAAATGTCTTCCTCACTTTATTCACTCATTTGAACTCTTCAGTTATATTTTCTGCATGATGTTATCATGTTATCTCCCTGCATGATGGACTAAGAGCTGTTTCAAAGCCAGGTTGTAACTCTGGTGATAAACACCCCCACTACGTCTATTTATGTGGATCTGTGGAACAGAAACTCCTCCTCAGGTTATTAAACCTCCACATTCACAGAAACCTTTTAGGGTTTTGGACTGTTGGTTGGACAAAACTAGATATTTGAGGACGTCGCTTTGGAATGAGGGAAATAATAACCAGAGTTTTTCACAGTTTCTGGACATTTTATAGGCAAACAATTAATTAGTAAAATAATCAGTTGATGAATGGATGAGTTTAAGCTCTAAAATACTACTTTTCACTCCACTACATTTATCTGACAGCTTTAGTTACAAATACCGATGTATTATTATAGATTAAACTAGCAGCTGTATATAAAGTCATTCAAATGAGCTCCACCTAAACCAGCTGACACATTAAAGGGATGAACAAATAAAATATCCCAAAAATATTAGAAAAATATTAGTGTAGCATCAGACAAATACTAGTAAAATATCCAAAATATCAGTAAAATATCCTAAAAAAACATTTGTAAAATATTATAAACATATTAGTAAAATATTATAAAAATATTAGTAAAATATCAATAACTATAAGTCAAATATCAGAAAAAATATAAGTCAAATATCAGAAAAATATTGATAAATTATCAGTCAAAAATGTATAAAATATGCAAAATATCGGTAAAAAATAAAAATATATTCGTAAAATATCCCGAAACATATTAGTAAAATACCATAAAAATATAAGTTAAATAAAAAAAATGATTAATCATCAGACAAAAATTGATAAAATATGCAAAATATCAGTAAAATATTAAAAAACATTTGTAAAATATCAGAAAAATATGAATAAATTATCAGACAAAAATCAATATATGCAAAAATATTTGTAAAATATCCCCAAAAGTCATTAAAAGTAGCTCCACCTTTATAAACCAGCTGACACATTAAAGTGATGAACACATTAATGCATCAATGATTAATTTATAATATATATAATACAATAATATAACAAAGATTATTCTGCAGAATGAGTACTTTTACTTTTGGTACTTTAAGTAGATGTTGATGCTAATACTTTGTACTTTTATTTAATAAGACTGAGTAAGACAAACACAGAATGTAAAATAACTCTCATAATAAATCAGTTTCAATAAAAGCAGCAGGAAGCAGATGCAGTTCAGAGTACTATCGTAATAGTATTACAGATTACAGTAGTAGTAGTAGTAGTAGTAGTATTACAGTAGTAGTAGTAGTATTACAGTAGTAGTAGTGGTATTATTACAGTAGTAGTAGCAGTAGTATTACAGTAGTAGTAGTAGTATTATAGTAGTAGTAGTAGTAGTAGTATTACATTGTGAGTAGTGAGAGTATTTTACCTCCTGCGGTGGCAGTAGCTGAGCGTGGTGCTTCACATGGAGAGAGAGCAGAGGATGTTAGGACTCATCAACGCATTCATTTCATTAATTCATTAATTAATTAGTTGTAATGAAACATCCACACTGTCAACACACACACAAACACACACACACACACACACACACACACAAATCAACTAAATCTGATGATTCTATTAATCGAGGGTTGATTAAGAGAAGCAGGCAGTAATCTATCAGAGTTACAGGATTATCTACCGATTAGAGAATTGAATTTATTATATATATTTATTAATAAATGATTAGACTCTAATTGAACTCTTTTCATTATTAAAACACTCTCATGTTGTAGAAGTTGAACTACTGTATAAGAGGAGGTATCAGAGGATGGAGGAGGGGTCGTCATAGCAACACAGTGGTACCTACTAAGACCTAACACACTAATGTGAACCTGAAGCTTACCGCGAGCACAGTGACTCATCATCATCATCATCATCATCATCATCACTAGCGGCGGCCTCCTGATCAGCAGGGTCACAGGCAGGTTCACCACATTATCACTGAGTCTGTGTCTGCCGTCTACATGGTGTCAGTTAAACGCTGAACCAACGACACCAATTAACAGGGGCGTTGCTATGGTGATTAATTGGAATTGTTGCTAACTGAGCAGAAAACACATTTAAACAAAGTATAAAAAGTGAAGTAATTTATAAAACTACATAATAGTTCCAGTTAGCTCAGAGTTAACTCGTAGGACCAGTTGGTTTAGAGTTAGCTCGTAGGACCAGTTAGCTCAGAGTTAGCTCGTAGGACCAGTTGGTTTAGAGTTAGCTCCTAGGACGGGAAACTCACCCCGTCTTTGACGATGTTGTTGGCGTTGCCCCGGGCAACAGATGGAAGCTGCGCTCTGGGAGGCGGTCCTCTGTTGGGATTGGCTGAAGCTGCGCCGTCAGCCCTGGAGACAGGAAGTGACATCAGCTCAGTGAGTGGAGTCAAGAGGTATGACATGACATCACAGCTTGTTAAGGCAGCAAAGCCTCAGTTTTTAAATGTCAGAGTGTCTTTGAACGCACCACAGAGGACAGTCAGAGTGTCTTTGAACACAGCACAGAGGACAGTTAAGAGCAGTTGTCAGAGTGTCCTTGGACGCAGCACAGAGGACAGTTAAGAGCAGTTGTCAGAGTGTCCTGAAACTGCCGCACAGAGGACAGTTTAGGAGCAAGGTGTCAGAGCGCTGACGCAGCAGTAGGACAGTAAGAGCAGTTGGCAGAGTGTCTTGAACGCAGAACAGAGGACAGTTGAAGCGCAGTTGATCAGAGTGTCCTGAACGCAGCGAGGACAGTCAGAGTGTCTTTGGAAAAGCAGCACATGAGGCAGTTATAAGAGCTAGTTGTCGAGCGTCTGAACGCAGCACAGAGGACAGTCAGCAGTCCTGACCGCAGCACAGAGGACAGTTAATGAGGAAAAAGAGTGTCTTGAAGCCGCCAGA
>NC_051276.1:35834621-35897121 GCF_015220745.1 Sebastes umbrosus | reverse complement strand
TCATGTGACTGTCCCTGTGGTCATGTGATTGTCCCTGTGGTCATGTGACTGTCCCTGAGGTCTCTCAATGATCAGTCGTACAGATGTCTGTACAGGCAGACCTGTTGCCAGGGCAACACATCTAAGCAAAGAAGAGAAACTCTGGTGTTTTTTTTACAACAGCCGCCATTTTGGACTGAAAACACTTATTGTTCTACACAGGCCATCTTGGTAGAATATAATGTAGTTTTACTTTTGTACGTCTCTTTGTAGACAGATGTTTTACTGTCCTCTGGTCGTCACTTTCAGTCCAAAATGCTCGGCCGGTCTTCCTTCGAAGGCGTCCATGTTAATGTGTAGTTACATAAATTCAGAGGTGCACGATCAAGCGCAGCGACAACTTGCAGAGCCTTTGCGAACGACGCAAAAGCTGTGATGACATCATTTTCTGGTGCGCCTCTGTTTATATTATGTTTATATTATGTTTATATCTTATATTGTATGTTGGTAGACTTTATTCCTCTTTTATTCTAACGTTTTATTCTATTGTTATTTTTACTGCTTATTTGCACCAATGAACCGAAGCAGATTCCTACTGTAGACCTGATACACCTGGCAATGAATAAAGATTCTCATTCTGGTTCTGGTGGTTTGGGTGAACTGGTCCTTTAAAGTTCAGATAAAACCTTCAGTGGAGTTAAACAGAGACTCATCATGAGAGTGTGTGTGTGTTGCACAATGAGACTAAAGTCAAACCCGTAATTAAGTGTGTGTGTGTGTGTGACGTCCACCATATTAATTACTGAGAAGCCACACAGACTGAAACAGCAGGGTGGAGGTCACGCACACACACACACACACACACACACACACACACACACACACACACACACACACACACACACGCTGAGCCATCTGTGAGGAGAATATAAATAGGAAACTAACTTTGTCCTTGAGAGAGACGGGAGTGTGTACAATGTGTATAATGTGTATACTGTGTGTGTGTGTGTGTGTGTGTGTGTGTGTACATCTATCTTTGTGAGGACCAATTTGAGTGTTAGACCTTCATAGTGAGGACGTTCTCAGCTTCATGTTAGAACTAGGTTTAGGGGTCAGGTAATGCATTATGTCAATAAGTGTCCTCACAGAGACAGAAGTAGAGGGATGTGTGTGTGTGTGTGTGTGTGTGTGTGTGTGTGTGTGTGTGTGTGTGTGTGTTACCTGAGGCCGTTGCAGATGCTCATAGCAACAGAAGAAGCCTCCATGTCCTGAACGAAGCCCTGATAGTGACAGTGGTCCTGTAACACAACAACACAGAGACATTAAACAGGCTGCAGCAGCTCAGAGACACCAGCAGGGGGCACACATCAGCTTCACACTGCTGTTACACTTATATACTCTATATCACCCTCACACTGCTGTTACAGTTATATATATCAGCAGTAACACTGACTGTAACTGTTACATTTATATATATGAACAGTAACACTGACTGTAACAAACAAAAACTGCACCGACAGCAGGAGGAGTTAAAACGGAAGGAAACAGGTGAAGGAGGGTAAAGAGAGGAGGAAGGAGACGACAGGAAGATTAAAATGTCAAAGATTTAAAGGTTACAGGGGAAAAGGCACCGTGTATGACACCGTAACACCCACTGGAATTATTTGTTTTTTTCTTTTAATTTTTGCATTCATTTTGTATTTATTTTGCATTTATTTTATGCATTTATCTATTTTAAAAAATGTTATTTATGCGTTTATTTTTGTATTTATTTTTGCATCCATTTTTTATTTATTTTTGCATTTATTTTTATGCATTTATCTATTTTTGTATTTTATTTATTTATTTATTTATGTATTTTTTGCATTCATTTTGTATTTATTTTTATTTTATTTTATATTTATTTTTAAATGTCTGTATTTATTTATTTATGTATTTATTTCTGCACAGTTTTCTCTTTGCATTTCACCCCTTATTTATTTCCCCAAACTTATTTATTTCTGTATTACTTTCTTTTTACATTTCTTATATATTTCTACCTCATTATGTAAATGTCGGGTCTGTCACTCACTCAACATGTGCCATCACTTCATCATTTAAACTGTTAGACATTTACTATTACAACATTAAACCTCCCGTTCATTGTGTGACTTTGCTGTTTTAAAGGTAACTTTGGCCTCAATAACACAAACTAATTCACTATATATACATGCAGGCAGCTGTTTTAGACATTTATCAATACATGGTCTATTTAAATGTTGTAATGATTGTGTTATTATCTGTTAAAGAGCCTTGAAGCTCTTTATTCTTCATGTTCTGTTCTTTAGGATCAGAAAAGTTTAGACTCCATAATTAACTGTATTGATCAAACCTCTTCCATCAGATATTTAACCTCTTCCCAGAACTTCTTTTACTTTATTACATTCCCAAACACAATGAAATGATGTGATTTATATGATGCCAATAAGGTGATGAGGATGTGAACGTGCAGCTGACTGAAGCAGAGTTTATAGAGTTTATAGAGTTTACAGACTCAGAGTCCAGCGGCTGTAAATCATTAATGTCTCATCAAATATCAGAGAGAGAGAAACAGAGAGAGAGAGAGAGAGAGAGAGAGAGGAGAGAGAGAGAGAGAGAGACAGAGAGAGAGAGAGAGAGAGAGAGAGAGAGAGAGAGAGAGAGAGAGAGAGAGAGAGAGATGAGGAGTTCAGTAGGTCAGCAGACAGGAAGTATCAATGCACTTACTAAACACACAGACTCAGAGGGATTTCCCATCATGCATCTCTTTCTGGGAAAAGTCTTAATTCAATAAACCGAACGGCCTCAGACACACGGAGCGCTGAGCTGTCGAGGTTTCAGTTTCAGACGTTTCTTTAAAAACACGTTAAAGCTTTCTGTTAGAAGGATGAGTCTGTATTAAATCAACGTTATCTTTGGTCGGTCAGACGTGTGAAGACGACACCCTGGACTCCTATTAACTATTTCCTCACATTTTAAACACTAAAACAATCAACCAGTTATTGTAATAATCAAACAACGAGCCTCATTCACCGCACCTCAGTTCAATTCAATTAAATTTATTTTTGTATAGTGTCAAATCACAACAGAAGTTATCTCAAGACGCTTTATATATAGAGCAGGTCTATGACCCTACACCATAGTTTAGAGACCCAACAGTATCCACCAAGCGCACAGTTGGTGTTGGTCATTTAAATAAAAGCTCATTTGTTACTAAAACACAATATAAACTATAATAACAAGTTCGGCATTATTTTCTTAGCTTAATAATACTACTACTACTAATAATAATAATAAATGTATTGATCTGTATTGAATTGTCTTCACAAGACAATAAAAGCAGATAAATGACGCAATAATAAAAACAATAAATATCAACCATATGCATAAAGTCTAAGAATGTCTTTCTGTGATCAGAACGGTGGGATCTGATTTTACATGAATCACTGGAACATCCAACATCATAGCTCTACTCTGAGAGGATGCAGCTTTGAAAATGAAATACAGTATTGACTCTCCAATCGGTCACATGGTCCTGTCACTTCCTGCTGGTCCAGAAGAGTGTGTGTGTGTGTGTGTGTGTGTGTGTGTGTGTTACCTGTACAGGTGGTCTGGATGTGATGAGTGATCCATTGGGACTGTAGGAGAACACAGTGAAGTCTGCAGGAAGCAGCAACCTGTCAACAACAACAACAACAACGACATGTGTTTTATCTCTTTATGTTTCTACTAACATCATATTTATTTATTAACAACATGTAAACAACAACAACAACAACAACAACAACAACAACAACAACAACAACAACAACAACAGCAGGAAGGTGTCAGGTTGGGTTTCCAACACAAATCAATGACAGATATTGTCCAGAAACCCTCACAGGTACTGCATTTAGCATAAAACAATATGCTCCAATCATAACATGGCAAACTGCAGCCCAACAGGCAACAACAGCTGTCAGTGTGTCAGTGTGCTGACTTGACTATGACTTGCCCCAAACTGCATGTGATGATCATAAAGTGAGCATGTCTGTAAAGGGGAGACTCGTGGGTACCCATAGAACCCATTTACATTCACTGATCTGGAGGTCAGAGGTCAAGGGACCTCTTTGAACATGGACATGACAGTTTTTCCTCTCCAACATTTAGTGTTAGTTTGGAGCGTTATTTAACCTCCTTCATGACCAGCTAGTCTGACATGGTTGGTACCGATGGATTCATCAGGTTTTATAGTTTCAGATGATACCAGGATCTGACTTTTTTTCTGCCTTTCTTTTGGACATTTTATGGACTTTCTTTGGGTATTTTTTTTTTTTTTGATATTTACAGACATTTTTTTGGACCTTTTTCTGACATTTTTGGGCTTTTTTCAGACATTTTCAGACATTTTTTTGGTATTTCTTCTGACATTTTTCAGACTTCTTTAAGAAACTTTTTTCTGACTTTTTTCAGACTTTTTTCAGACTTTTTTTCCAACGAAAACCCTCACACATCCACACATCTGGAGGTCAGAGGTAAGGGACCCCTTTGAAAACGGCCATGACAGTTTTTCCTTGCCAACATTTAGTGTAAGTTTGGAGCGTTATTTAACATTTTCAGGTTTCATAGTTTCATATGATGTCAGTTTCTTCACTCTGGCTTGAGAACTGAACCCACAACAACCTCTGAAGGACAGAATAGCGGTCTGGCGGGCCGTCGGAGTGTTAAGGGTTAGGCTTTGTCTGTGTGCTGAGTAAAAGTTCATTCAAATTATTTATGTGCTAATTCTCATTTGTTGATGTTTCTGAAAAGTAAAAAAAGAAAATACCTGTATGGAGTCAGCAAAAGAGAACTATGTGATGTTTTTATTGTTATGTGTTCTCATACTGTTTTTATATCTTAGTTATTATAGTTTCTATATATCTGTTGTTTAAAGTATAAACCTGTAAACGGAGATTAGAACCAGCCGGTCGTCTGTAGTTATCGTGTTTCTGCAGACTGTCGTCCTTCAGCTGAACACCAGCAGACCTTATCACTCAGCTTCCTGATTCAGACTGAAGTTTATCAGTTTGTTGACTATAGAGAGATACTGAGAGAGAGAGACGAGCTGACGGAGCTGACGGAGCTGACGGAGTATCAGTCATGTTGATGGAAACACGGTCACACAGCTGATAGAAGGACATCAGTAGGGCTGTCACGGTGAAGACGTTTCTCTTGAGGTGATAATGAAGCTCAACAGCACCATTACTGTCTCTTTTTATTGCCATCCCCTGAAGTTGGTTTGTCAATAGCGCGGTTTTGCTTTATTGAAACTCTCAGTTCTCTGGAAGAACTTAATTTACTGACTTAAAACTGAATTTAAGGAAATCAGCAGCTGTTTGACTCTCTGCTGACATGTTCATTTTCTGCTGCTGACATCATCAACGGACGGATCTGATTGGCCAATCAGCAGCGTCTGATATGATGTCATCAGATAATAAAGTGTCCTAGTTCAAACTGCACACTGAGATTAGATTAATTAAAGTACATAAAACATGTTGCCTCATTCATTTTGTTACTTACTTAAAACTAAATTCTTGTAAATACAGTTAGTACATCAGTACATCAGTACATCAGTATTACAGTACTAAAGTACATCAGTATTACAGTACTAAAGTACATCAGTACAGCAGTACAGTAGTACTACAGTACATCAGTACTACAGTACTACAGTACATCAGTACATCAGTACAGCAGTACTACAGTACATCAGTACAGCAGTACTACAGTACTACAGTACATCAGTACATCAGTACTAAAGTACATCAGTACAGCAGTACAGTAGTACTACAGTACATCAGTACTACAGTACTACAGTACATCAGTACATCAGTACATCAGTACATCAGTATTACAGTACTAAAGTACATCAGTACAGCAGTACAGTAGTACTACAGTACATCAGTACATCAGTACAGCAGTACTACAGTACATCAGTACAGCAGTACTACAGTACTACAGTACATCAGTACATCAGTACATCAGTACTAAAGTACATCAGTACAGCAGTACAGTAGTACTACAGTACATCAGTACTACAGTACTACAGTACATCAGTACATCAGTACAGCAGTACTACAGTACATCAGTACAGCAGTACAGTAGTACTACAGTACATCAGTACTACAGTACTACAGTACATCAGTACAGCAGTACTACAGTACTAAAGTACATCAGTACAGCAGTACAGTAGTACTACAGTACATCAGTACATCAGTACATCAGTACAGCAGTACTACAGTACTACAGCACCAGTACTACAGTACAGTAGTACTACAGTAGCAGTACTACAGTACTACAGCACCAGTACTACAGTACATCAGTACAGCAGTACAGTAGTACTACAGTACATCAGTACTACAGTACTACAGTACATCAGTACAGCAGTACTACAGTACTAAAGTACATCAGTACAGCAGTACAGTAGTACTACAGTACATCAGTACATCAGTACAGCAGTACTACAGTACTACAGTACAGCAGTACTACAGTACTAAAGTACATCAGTACATCAGTATTACAGTACTAAAGTACATCAGTACAGCAGTACAGTAGTATTACAGTACTACAGTACATCAGTACAGCAGTACTAAAGTACTAAAGTACATCAGTACATCAGTACAGCAGTACATCAGTACATCAGTACATCAGTACAGCAGTACAGTAGTACTACAGTACATCAGTACAGCAGTACTACAGTACATCAGTACAGTAGTACTACAGTAGCAGTACTACAGTACTACAGCACCAGTACTACAGTAGCAGTACTACAGTACTACAGCACCAGTACTACAGTACATCAGTACATCAGTACATCAGTATTACAGTACTAAAGTACATCAGTACATCAGTACAGCAGTACTAAAGTACTAAAGTACATCAGTACATCAGTACAGCAGTACAGTAGTACTACAGTACATCAGTACTACAGTACAGCAGTACTACAGTACATCAGTACTACAGTACTACAGTACACTGACGCAGTATCATAACATCAAATCACAACTTACTGATTTCTCTCCAGATGAACAACATGATCGTTTCCGTCCACACTGATGATGTAAGACACCTGAAGACAGACAGACAGAGAGAGGACAGGTTAGTCTAATCTGTCCTGTCCTGGTACAGGTGAGGTCAGAGTGTGATCTCCAGGTGTGAACAGGAAGCTTCAGAGAGAGGACGGAACCTGCCACAATCAACAATAAATCTATAAATAAATAAATAAATATGTCATTATATGCAGCAAAAATAATATTAAAAATAAATGTAGCCATTAATTAATTGATAAAATGTGACAAATGTATATTTCTGTTTTAATTTTCAGATCAGATCAGAATTGAATCCTGTGAGATTATTTTGAGATAGCGGCCTCTTGTCAGGTTTGAACAGGAAGCTGAGAGAGAGACTAAAAGCAAAAGTCCAAAAAACTGAAAGAAAACTAAACTCCAAGGTCACCTGAGCCTCTGACTCACCTGGCAGATACCTGCCTCTCTGTGTGTGTGTGTGTGTGTGTGTGTGTGTGTGTGTGTGTGTGTTTGCTGCAGCTACCAGCAGGTATGTGATTACTGCGGGGGGTGGACACACACACACACACACACAGACAGGTGGTGTGTGTGTGTGTGTGTGTGTGTGTGTGTTTGAGGTGAATCAGGACAGGAAGTCAGCGGTGGACTACATCACCCAGCTGCCAACAGCAGCTCCTCTGAGCTCTGAACACAGCGGGGGTCAAAGGTCAACAGAGGACAGACACGGCTGGTTTAACCCAACGGTCACCATGACAACAGACATTCACTCTGTTTCTCTTTATAACTACGGAGGACAGAACCTGTCAAAATAAAAAATAAATGAATAAATAAATTACTCGATAAATAAATAATTAAATATGCCATTAAATGTAGCAAAAATAATATTAAAAATCAATGTAGCCATTAATGAATTGATCAAATGTGACCTAAATTGATATTTCTGTTTTAATTTGCTTCTTTATTTATTTATCCATCTACTCTTCATTTGTATTAACTTTTAAATTAAGCAAATTAAATATCAAAGAAATTTATAAAAAAAAAAAAGAATACAGAAATAAATAAGGAGTCAAAAATCGTGCAGAAATAAATAAATAAATACAAAAATAGATTTTAAATTTAATAAAAAGAAATACATAAAGAAATAAAAGGGGAAATTAAAGAGTAAGAGTAAATAAATAAGGGAATTAATATAATACAAAACAAAGAAACAAATTAAAACAGAAATATCAATTCATGTCACATTTTATCAATTAATTAATGTCTACATTTATTTTTAATATTATTTTTGGTACATTTAATAACATATTTATTTATTTATCGAGTCATTTATTTATTCATTTTTTATTTTGGCAGGTTCCGTCCTCCATATATAACGACATTATTTAACGTTTCACAACATTAATATCTTTCCTGCCATCATGGTATATTTTTATTGTTATTACAACTCATCAAATTATTCAGTTTTTAAAGGTAACTTTATCTTCTTATATCATAAAACTTTCTATACAAGAAGATATACAATTAATAATATTATTGTTATTGTCATTAATACAACAACAACAACAACAACAACAACAACAGCTGTGTATGTACTGAGGAAGTGGATCAGCTGACTGATCGCTGAGGCGAAGACGTCACCAGCAGAAACACTGTGGAGCTGATTCAACAGCCAATGGTTCATCATTTCATCAGTCAGTCAGTCAATCAGTGACAGACTTTATACTATATATATCTATATATATAAATATATATATACAGTATATATATATATTTATATATATATATATATTACAGGGCTGAACACCGCCCTGCTGCGGTCCAGATAAAAACGACCACAATGACTAACAGTATTTATTTCACATGTTGACATTCATGATAGTTTTTAATAGCAGCATCAGTAGATGTTCTCCTGCAGAGGGCTGAGTGTCAGCGTGTCTGTGGGCGGTGACACGTTACAGATACCAACACAATGACATCATCAACTAAGGGCTGTTACTGTGGTGGATCAGCACTGCTGTAAATCATACTGTAAACTTATTATATCAGCATCACCAGGTCCTGAGCCAACATGTCAAACTGTACAGAAACCAACTGATAAAACTCTATGTTCGTCATCATGTTTAGGACTCACAATCAGTATGAACTATGGAGGACGGAACCTGACAAAATAAAGAATTATAAGTAAATAAATAAATGACACGATAAATAAATAAATTACTCAATAAATAAATAAATAAATGTACCAAAAATTAGAAATAAATGTAGGCATTGATTAATTGATAAAATCCGACATAAATTGATATTTCTGTTTTTATTCGCTTCTTTATTTATTTACCTTTGTATTAATTCCCTTATTTATTTACGCTTCTGCTTAATTTTCCCTTTTATTTATTTATTTATTAATTAATTTATTTTTATTAACTTTTAAAAAATATTTATTTTTACATAATGAGGCAGAAATGCATAAAGAAATGTAAAAAGAAAACAATGCAGAAAATAAATAAGTTTGGGTAAATAAATAGGAGGGAAAATCCTGCAGAAATAAATAAATAAATACATAAATAAAATTTAATAACGAGTAAATCAATTTAAAAAATACATTTAAAATAAATATAATACATTTAAAAGTTAATAGAAATAAATAAATGAATAATAAAGGGTGATGTCTTCTAATTACATTATAAGCCCTTTATAAACTGTTAATAAATGATGAATAAGGAGTTACAGAATAAAGATGTGATTTGTTGCCTTCAGAGAATAAAAACGCATCAGAGAGAAAAACATGGCTGCAGGCTGAACACACACACACACACACACCCTAACATCATACTTTCACACGGCGTCACTCACTCCGAGCATGCTCACATTTCACCACAGTGTGTTTCTGTGTGTGTGTGTGTGTGTGTGTGTGTGTGTGTGTGTGT
This sequence comes from Sebastes umbrosus, assembly GCF_015220745.1. Lineage (NCBI taxonomy): Eukaryota > Metazoa > Chordata > Actinopteri > Perciformes > Sebastidae > Sebastes > Sebastes umbrosus. Next base: position 35,887,157 of record NC_051276.1, on the reverse strand, counting down.
GTGTGTGTGTGTGTGTTTTAAGGTGGTCCTGGGACATGAACTGTGCTCATAGTGGAGTGTTGTATAGAGGAGGCTCAGTCCACCTTATCAGCTGCATCATTACTCATTCTTATTATTAGTCTGGTGTGGAACCATTCTTCTACAGCTGCGGCTCTACTGGGGACACTTTCAGCTGCGCACCGCCCACTGAGCATTCAGCCTGATAGAAACACATGCTGCTGTTACTGTGGAATAAAACCACAGAACATATATATGTTTTAATTTGCTTCTTTATTTATTTTCCTTTGTATTAATCCCCCACTAATCTACTCTTCCATTTAATTCCATCTTTTATTTAGTCATTTATTTATTTTTATTAAATTATTTTTTCTATTTTTAAATGTATTTATTCATTATTAAATTGTATTTATTTATGCATGATTTTCCCTTTGCATTTCACCCCTATTTATTTCCCCAAACTTATTTATTTCTGTATTCTTTTGTTTACACATTTCTTTTTAAATTTCTGCCTCAATATGCAAATGAGGGAGCTGTCATTCAACATGTGTCACGGGGTCACAGCGCATATTTAAAAATACATTTAAAATAAATAAAGAAAATGCAAAAATAAATACATTTTAAAAGTTAATAAAAATAAATAAATTAATAAATAAATAAAAGGGGAAATTAAATAAAAGAGTAGATAGGGGAATTAATACAAAGATAAATAAATAAAGAAGCAAATTGAAACAGAAATACATTTATGTCACATTTTATCAATTAATTAATAGCTACATTTATTTTTCATATTCATCATCATTTATTTATTTATTTGTTTATTTTTAATATTATTTTTTGGTACATTTAATGGCATATTTAATTATTTGTCGAGCCATGTATTTATTTATTTGTTTATTTTTAATATTATTTTTTGTACATTTAATGGCATATTTAATTATTTGTCGAGTCATTTATTTATTTATTCATATTTGATTTAGGCAGGTTTCGTTCCCTATATTAGTGTGGCATAAGCCTTTAGCTTATTATTAGCCTGCCAATTCAAATAATCTGACGAAATACACACAATAAAATGTGAAACAGGCGAACGTTATGTCAGCGGGCTACACGTTTCAAGTTAATTTCCAAAAGGTCAGTATAAAGAAAATATAAACCAGCGATGCTGTAACATTTCTCCTCCAACAGACTTTCTGAAATACCTCTAATACGTGTTCTGTTGTGTGTTGGAATGTATTTATCAGCTTGTGACCAGTAGAAGTGAGGAGAGAGATAACGAGCTGCTGACACAGCGAGGGAGAGGTGAGGTCACACAGACAGGAAGTAGATCTGACTGCTCAGCTGTTCCTGTGCTGAGTGTGTGTTTCCTAAAGGTCAGAGGTCACACAGAAACCATAACAAAAAGGAAAGTTTAACACTGTAGTCGTAGAAGCTGATTACCTGATTGGGGGGTCTCCCGTCCAGGTCCCGCCTCAGCCGGCCTCCTATTGGTCGAGGGACGGTCAGCTGATAGGAGGAGAGGTGTTCTGTCTGCTGAGAGTCTGCAGGAGGAAACAGACCGACAGTCAACATGGGGATTCATCTGAGACTCAACGTAGAGCGATGGACAGTTCAACACCTCCCTCTGAGATGTGGAGGAGTAGAAGTAGAAATACTCAAGTAAAGTACAAGTACTTCAAAGTACCTCAACCTCCTGGTCATGAGGAGACATGAATAACCTTCATGAAGCTGTTTTTAGGACCGGACCTACAAACGCTAAAGTCTGTCACTGAGTGGTGAAGTTACACGATCGGTCGCCGAGTGTTGGAGTTTCCTCATTGGCCGTTGCTCTTTCAAAATGAAAAGGCGGGAACAGTCCTTCATGCAAATGAGCCCGTCCAGTGTGACCTGTCCAGCGTGACGCGTCCAGCGTGACGCGTCCAGCGTGACGCGTCCTGCTCACGAAACTCGGACCGAGCTGTGAAACTAGGTATTTTTTTTAAGGTCCAACACGATATATGAGAGTGTTTTCTAATCAAACCATGTAATTACGATGTAATACCACTACGCGTCTGCTGAACGCCACGGTGAAGTTCCCGTCAAAACAAGAGGAGGATGAGATGGCGATGGCGGCGCACTTTAAAGGTCCCATATCGTGCTCATTTTCAGGTTCATACTTGTATTTTGCGTTTCTATTAGAACATGTTTACATGATGTAATGTTCAAACAAAACTTTATTTTCCTCATCCTGTCTGTCTGAATATACCTGTATATAACCTGTATATATAACCTGTATGTAATAATATACCTGTATTCACCCTCTGTCTGAAACGCTCTGTTTTAGTGCATTTCAACGAAATTGCGTTGCTAGGCAATAGCTTGGGTCCATGTTTACTTCCTGTCAGCTGATGTCATTCACATACACTGCAACAGGAAATAAACTGGGACACATTTAGAATGTTTATTTTTAAAACTTTGAAATGGTCAAAATATTGTATATTTGTGACATCACAAATGGACAGAAATCCTGACGGCTTGTTTCAAACGCTCAGTTTCTGAATACGTGCTGTGTGTGTTTCTCCGTATATTGAGTGTTTTGATAGTTTAACAGTATTTATATAGAACTTAAACCTGCTTTATAATATAAAACACATGAAAATCTCACTTTTTACAATATGGGACCTTTAAATCCAAAGTGTTGCAGGTGATAGACGGGACCCACATCAGGGGTTCAAGCTATCGTACCATATGAAGTTCAACTTGTTAGCAGAAAATACAAATCAACAATCAAGGTCCAGTTAGTCTAAAATCAAGAAAATAACATAACCAACGTTTAGCACGGTGGCCTGGCACTACCAACAAACGGTCTCCATGGAAACGGTAGAATGTTACCGCTGTAAAATCTGTGTTCCTTAACGAAGGACAAATACAACCGCTGGTCTTTAGTACTCTGAGGAGCTCAAACTCTCCACACTCCCACACACGACTACACACTCCCACACACGACTACACACACCCACACACGACTACACACACCAACACACGACTACACACACCAACACACACCAACACACGACTACACACACCAACACACACCAACACACACCAACACACACCCACACACGACTACACACACCAACACACACCAACACACGACTACACACGACTACACACACCAACACACACCAACACACACCCACACACGACTACACACACCAACACACACCCACACATGACTGCAGGTCTGCTCCTGGATCAGATTTCTCTTTGTGTTGCTGCTGCAGGTAAAGGTGATACCTGCTGCAACACGCCCAACGCAACACACAGCAACACAGAGGTACGCTCAGGTTGGTTCACTTCAGGTGAGGTCAGCGTGTGCAGGTAGACACACAAACTCATTGTCCCTACAGGACGCCAGACACCCCCCCCCCCGCTGACAGAGAGCCAGAGCCGGGATCAGAGGACGGGTCTGATGGTCTGATGGTCTGATGGTCTGATGTAGGTCAACACTCACTGTGGTCCACATTTAGTGCTGCTCTCTCATTATCTCTGCTGCTCTCTCATTAACTCTTTCATTGTCGTCTACATCCTCTAAACTAACATTTAAAACCTTCTAAACCTTTTCTCTGCTACCAGAAGCTGAGCCGAAGACATGAGGACACAATTACATATGATTGACTCATTAATAAACACCTTTCAGTGGGACGTCTGTGGCTGTGGAGGCAGCAGGAGAGCTGCAGCAGGTGAGCTACTGTAGCTCTGGTAATAACCACTAACATGTAGCTCAGATAACAAACAGCTCAGGCTGTAAGAAGTTTATTATATTTACATAAAAACAGGAGGATGGAAACACATACTGCAGATGTTGAGTCTGATTTAGTGGATTAACAACATCAGTTTATTTTTATCATGTAAAAATAAAACCTGAGGAGTAATAAGGCAGACCTGAAAAAAGTCAGAAATATGTCCGAAAAATGTCGGATAAATATTCGAAATATGTTTGAAAAATATCAGGAAAAAAAGTTTATTATATTTGCATAAAACAAGTGGATGGAAACACACACGTACTTCTGATGTTGAGTCCGATTTAGCAGATTAACAACAATAAAACACACATAATAAGGCAGACCTGAAAAAGTCAGAAATATATCCAAATAGATCTGAAAAAATTCAGAAAAATGTCATGTCAGAAAAAAGTCTGAAATATGTCAGAAAAAAAGTCAGAAAAATGTCCAAAGAAAAGTCCAAGGAATGTCCAAAAACTTTCCGAAAATATCAAAAAAATGATCTAAATATGATATGAAAAAAGGCAGAAAAATGCCTGAAATATGTCGGGAATATATCCGAAAAATTTCAAAATTATGACTGAAAAAAGTCTAAAGAAATGTCCGAAATATGTCCGAAAATGTCAGATATATGTCAAAAAATATCTGAAAAATGACTGAAAAATGACCGAAAAATGTCTGAAAAAAATCTGAAAAATGTCAGAAAAAACATATATCATATTTGCATAAAAAACAAGTGGCTGGAAACACACGTACTGCAGATGTTGAGTCTGATTTAGTGGATTAACAACATCAGTTTATTTTTAGCCTGAGGAGTAATAAGGCAGACCTGAAAAAAAAGTCTGAAATATGTCAGAAAAATGTCCAAAAGAAAGTCACAGAAATGCATAAAAACAGGAGGATAGAAACATGTACTGCAGATGTTGAGTCTGATTTAGTGGATTAACAATCATGTAATAATATAACCTGAGGAGTAACAAGGCAGACGGCCTCTCTCTCTTCTTCTCTCTGTTATATAAAGTCTTTGTGTTCACATCACCGCTGCCGGTTTAGCTGCTGTTGGTTCGTCTCGTCTCAGGGGATGAATGAACCCTTTGTGGTTGTGTATCTGTGTGTTTTTGTGTGAATGTTGGCTCTTTATATTAATAAATATATTTCTGTATATGTGTAGAAATCAGTAACATCAAGCTGTTTAAAGGGAGAGTTCAACACATTCTGTCTCGTTCAGATCCCGTCTGGATTAACTGGTTGTTTACAGAGAAATAGTTCCTGCATACTGAATAATTCCCCTGAAAACCACAAACTGTTTCTACATGTAACGTTGGATTTTGTCTCCGTTTCTGACAACTTCAGCCTCCACCCGCTGAATCACATCCTCTCTCCGACGGCTTCTTCCTATTTTTCCTCTCAGTTCTCCTCCAGAGGTCACTTCAGGTCATCCTGACGCTTCACACCTCCGATCTCAACAAAACCATCAAAAGAACTCTCAAAGTACTTTAAAAGAACTGAGGAGAACATCTAGATACGTCTTTAAGAAAGTTTACAGAAACATTAAAGAAAATCTAGAAAAAGTTGGAGGAATTTTAAGAGTAAATAGAATTTATTTCATTAATTAGTCTCAAAGACGATGGACAGAAACCCTGAAGTGAACTTAAAGAAAGGTTCAACGGAAAGTTCAACAGTCTTTTCTGATGGAAACCTCTCAGTGAGGTTGATGACAGCTCTGGATGTGGATCCTGACCACAGATCAGTGATTTCATTTGTTCTGAACCACAGAAACATGACCTGACCTTCACCATCACACCCACTGAACCACACAACAAGACACCCAGTCAATCAGAACACACCTGAAACCAACTGCTGACGTCTTTAATGAGACCACCAGCCAATCAGAACACACCTGAAACCAACCGCTGACGTCTTTAATGAGACCACCAGCCAATCAGAACACACCTGAAACCAACCGCTGACGTCTTTAATGAGACCACCAGCCAATCAGAACACACCTGAAACCAACACCGGAAACCACCGAGACCATCAGCCAATCAGAACACACCTGAAACCAACACCTGAAACCACGAGACCCAGCGTGGTTAACATCAGGAAACCAGTCAGATTCACCATCAACAGGCTGAAAACTTCCCAGCAGATCTTTGATGTTCTGACTGAATAACAATCTGTCAAACCGGAACTCTGAACGAACAGACGGAGAAATAAAAAGACAGAACTGCTTTATAATAATAAAAATAATAAAATCTAATTTTATCTGAAGCTGCTTTCAGTTCAAAGACGTCAGACTGTAAAAACTGACTCCTCATCATCATCATCATCATCATCATCATCATCATCATCATCATCATCATCATCGAGGCTGTGTCTCCTCTTACTGTCCAGAGGAGAGGAAAGGTTATTAGAATGATATGTTCATCATAGTAGAGCTATAGAATCAGAGTAGAGTAGAGTAGAGTAGAGTAAAGTAGAGCTATAGAATCAGAGTAGAGTAGAGTAGAGTAGAGTAAAGTAGAGCTATAGAATCAGAGTAGAGTAGAGTAGAGTAGAGTAAAGTAGAGCTATAGAATAAGAGTAGAGTAGAGTAGAGCTATAGAATCAGAGTAGAGTAGAGTAGAGTAGAGTAAAGTAGAGCTATAGAATCAGAGTAGAGTAGAGTAGAGTAGAGTAAAGTAGAGCTATAGAATAAGAGTAGAGTAGAGTAGAGCTATAGAATCAGAGTAGAGTAGAGCTATAGAATAAGAGTAGAGTAGAGTAGAGCTATAGAATCAGAGTAGAGTAGAGCTATAGAATAAGAGTAGAGTAGAGTAGAGTAGAGTAGAGTAGAGTAGAGTAAAGTAGAGTAAAGTAGAGCTATAGAATAAGAGTAGAGTAGAGTAGAGTAGAGCTATAGAATAAGAGAACAGTAGAGTAGAGCTATAGAATCAGAGCAGAGTAGAGTAGAGTAGAGTAGAGCTATAGAATCAGAGAACAGTAGAGTAGAGCTATAGAATCAGAGCAGAGTAGAGTAGAGTAGAGCTATAGAATCAGAGCAGAGTAGAGTAGAGTAGAGTAGAGCTATAGAATCAGAGTAGAGTAGAGTAGAGTAAAGTAGAGCTATAGAATCAGATCAGAGTAGAGTAGAGTAGAGCTATAGAATCAGAGTAGAGTAAAGTAGAGCTATAGAATCAGAGTAGAGTAGAGTAGAGTAGAGCTATAGAATAAGAGTAGAGTAGAGTAGAGTAGAGTAGAGTAGAGTAGAGTAAAGTAGAGTAAAGTAGAGCTATAGAATAAGAGTAGAGTAGAGTAGAGTAGAGCTATAGAATAAGAGAACAGTAGAGTAGAGCTATAGAATCAGAGCAGAGTAGAGTAGAGTAGAGCTATAGAATCAGAGCAGAGTAGAGTAGAGTAGAGTAGAGCTATAGAATCAGAGAACAGTAGAGTAGAGCTATAGAATCAGAGCAGAGTAGAGTAGAGTAGAGCTATAGAATCAGAGCAGAGTAGAGTAGAGTAGAGTAGAGCTATAGAATCAGAGTAGAGTAGAGTAGAGTAAAGTAGAGCTATAGAATCAGATCAGAGTAGAGTAGAGTAGAGCTATAGAATCAGAGTAGAGTAAAGTAGAGCTATAGAATCAGAGTAGAGTAGAGTAGAGTAGAGCTATAGAATCAGAGTAGAGTAGAGTAGAGCTGTAGAATCAGAGTAGAGTAGAGTATAGCTATAGAATCAGAGTAGAGTAAAGTATAGCTATAGAATCAGAGTAGAGTAAAGTAGAGCTATAGAATCAGAGTAGAGTAGAGTAGAGTAGAGTAAAGTAGAGCTATAGAATCAGAGTAGAGTAGAGTAGAGCTATAGAATCAGAGTAGAGTAGAGTAGAGTAGAGTAGAGTAGAGCTATAGAATCAGAGTAGAGTAGAGTAGAGTAGAGTAAAGTAGAGCTATAGAATAAGAGTAGAGTAGAGTAGAGCTATAGAATCAGAGTAGAGTAGAGCTATAGAATAAGAGTAGAGTAGAGTAGAGTAGAGTAGAGTAGAGTAGAGTAAAGTAGAGTAAAGTAGAGCTATAGAATAAGAGTAGAGTAGAGTAGAGTAGAGCTATAGAATAAGAGAACAGTAGAGTAGAGCTATAGAATCAGAGCAGAGTAGAGTAGAGTAGAGCTATAGAATCAGAGCAGAGTAGAGTAGAGTAGAGCTATAGAATCAGAGAACAGTAGAGTAGAGCTATAGAATCAGAGCAGAGTAGAGTAGAGTAGAGCTATAGAATCAGAGCAGAGTAGAGTAGAGTAGAGTAGAGCTATAGAATCAGAGTAGAGTAGAGTAGAGTAAAGTAGAGCTATAGAATCAGATCAGAGTAGAGTAGAGTAGAGCTATAGAATCAGAGTAGAGTAAAGTAGAGCTATAGAATCAGAGTAGAGTAGAGTAGAGTAGAGCTATAGAATAAGAGTAGAGTAGAGTAGAGTAGAGTAGAGTAGAGTAGAGTAAAGTAGAGTAAAGTAGAGCTATAGAATAAGAGTAGAGTAGAGTAGAGTAGAGCTATAGAATAAGAGAACAGTAGAGTAGAGCTATAGAATCAGAGCAGAGTAGAGTAGAGTAGAGCTATAGAATCAGAGCAGAGTAGAGTAGAGTAGAGTAGAGCTATAGAATCAGAGAACAGTAGAGTAGAGCTATAGAATCAGAGCAGAGTAGAGTAGAGTAGAGCTATAGAATCAGAGCAGAGTAGAGTAGAGTAGAGTAGAGCTATAGAATCAGAGTAGAGTAGAGTAGAGTAAAGTAGAGCTATAGAATCAGATCAGAGTAGAGTAGAGTAGAGCTATAGAATCAGAGTAGAGTAAAGTAGAGCTATAGAATCAGAGTAGAGTAGAGTAGAGTAGAGCTATAGAATCAGAGTAGAGTAGAGTAGAGCTGTAGAATCAGAGTAGAGTAGAGTATAGCTATAGAATCAGAGTAGAGTAAAGTATAGCTATAGAATCAGAGTAGAGTAAAGTAGAGCTATAGAATCAGAGTAGAGTAGAGTAGAGTAGAGTAAAGTAGAGCTATAGAATCAGAGTAGAGTAGAGTAGAGCTATAGAATCAGAGTAGAGTAGAGTAGAGTAGAGTAGAGTAGAGTAAAGTAGAGCTATAGAATCAGAGTAGAGTAGAGTAGAGCTATAGAATCAGAGTAGAGTAGAGTAGAGCTATAGAATCAGAGTAGAGTAGAGTAGAGTAGAGTAGAGTAGAGCTATAGAATCAGAGTAGAGTAAAGTAGAGCTATAGAATCAGAGTAGAGTAGAGTAGAGTAAAGTAGAGCTATAGAATCAGAGTAGAGTAGAGCTATAGAATCAGAGTAGAGTAGAGTAGAGCTATAGAATCAGAGTAGAGTAGAGTAGAGCTATAGAATCAGAGTAGAGTAGAGTAGAGTAGAGTAGAGCTATAGAATCAGAGTAGAGTAAAGTAGAGCTATAGAATCAGAGTAGAGTAGAGCTATAGAATCAGAGTAGAGTAGAGTAGAGCTATAGAATCAGAGTAGAGTAGAGTAGAGCTATAGAATCAGAGTAGAGTAGAGTAGAGCTATAGAATCAGAGTAGAGTAGAGTAGAGTAGAGCTATAGAATCAGAGTAGAGTAGAGCTATAGAATCAGAGTAGAGTAGAGTAGAGTAGAGCTATAGAATCAGAGTAGAGTAAAGTAGAGCTATAGAATCAGATCAGAGTAGAGTAGAGTAGAGCTATAGAATCAGAGTAGAGTAAAGTAGAGCTATAGAATCAGAGTAGAGTAGAGTAGAGTAGAGCTATAGAATCAGAGTAGAGTAGAGTAGAGCTGTAGAATCAGAGTAGAGTAGAGTATAGCTATAGAATCAGAGTAGAGTAAAGTATAGCTATAGAATCAGAGTAGAGTAAAGTAGAGCTATAGAATCAGAGTAGAGTAGAGTAGAGTAGAGTAAAGTAGAGCTATAGAATCAGAGTAGAGTAGAGTAGAGCTATAGAATCAGAGTAGAGTAGAGTAGAGTAGAGTAGAGTAAAGTAGAGCTATAGAATCAGAGTAGAGTAGAGTAGAGCTATAGAATCAGAGTAGAGTAGAGTAGAGCTATAGAATCAGAGTAGAGTAGAGTAGAGTAGAGTAGAGTAGAGCTATAGAATCAGAGTAGAGTAAAGTAGAGCTATAGAATCAGAGTAGAGTAGAGTAGAGTAAAGTAGAGCTATAGAATCAGAGTAGAGTAGAGCTATAGAATCAGAGTAGAGTAGAGTAGAGCTATAGAATCAGAGTAGAGTAGAGTAGAGCTATAGAATCAGAGTAGAGTAGAGTAGAGTAGAGTAGAGCTATAGAATCAGAGTAGAGTAAAGTAGAGCTATAGAATCAGAGTAGAGTAGAGCTATAGAATCAGAGTAGAGTAGAGTAGAGCTATAGAATCAGAGTAGAGTAGAGTAGAGCTATAGAATCAGAGTAGAGTAGAGTAGAGCTATAGAATCAGAGTAGAGTAGAGTAGAGTAGAGCTATAGAATCAGAGTAGAGTAGAGCTATAGAATCAGAGTAGAGTAGAGTAGAGTAGAGCTATAGAATCAGAGTAGAGTAGAGTAGAGTAGAGCTATAGAATCAGAGTAGAGTAGAGCTATAGAATCAGAGTAGAGTAGAGTAGAGTAGAGTAGAGTAGAGTAAAGTAGAGCTATAGAATCAGAGTAGAGTAGAGTAGAGCTATAGAATCAGAGTAGAGTAGAGTAGAGTAGAGTAGAGTAGAGCTATAGAATCAGAGTAGAGTAAAGTAGAGCTATAGAATCAGAGTAGAGTAGAGTAGAGTAGAGTAAAGTAGAGCTATAGAATCAGAGTAGAGTAGAGCTATAGAATCAGAGTAGAGTAGAGTAGAGCTATAGAATCAGAGTAGAGTAGAGTAGAGCTATAGAATCAGAGTAGAGTAGAGTATAGAATCAGAGTAGAGTAGAGTAGAGCTATAGAATCAGAGTAGAGTAGAGTAGAGCTATAGAATCAGAGTAGAGTAGAGTAGAGCTATAGAATCAGAGTAGAGTAGAGTATAGAATCAGAGTAGAGTAGAGTAGAGCTATAGAATCAGAGCAGACTGATCCTCTAACGGAGAACGTTTTCTAGGAGAAGCTTAAAGTGTGAGAGCAGATTTTGTGTCTCAGAGCTGCAGATTTGTTCAGAAAACAGAGAGAGTGAGTCATGATTCAGGGAAACAGGGAGGGAGAGACACACACAGAGAGAGAGAGAGAGGGGGGGGGGGGGAGACACACAGAGAGAGAGAGAAGAGAGAGAGAGAGAGAGGTTCCTGTAAATGTTCAGATTCATTGAGCCTGTCTGGATGTTGGCTCCTCATCACTCCCTCCCCGTCAGACTGGAGAGTAACAGGGTTTTACTTCCTGTCGGTGTCGGAGCTGCTGAAGGACTCGGCTGTGAGCCCGGCGGCCGACGACGCTAAGCTGCTTAACGCTCAACCTGAACGCCAAAACACACACACTCTGAAAACACAAACACACACACACTCTGAAAACACACACACGACCACAGAGAGGAAAGCCGGCGACTCAGCAGTCCATGAAGACACAAAGCAACAGATCGATATCTACCAACACCTTCATTCTTCTGCTTCTAGTCTGGAGAGACGTTAACCTCCATACTGGTGATAAACACGTTTCATCACCCACTAAGAAACACAACGTTAGTGACATGCTGTAATAATTACGGAGTGTCTCTTTGCACCCGGGTGAGAACAGTCACACGGCAGCTATTTGGCTATTTACACCCACTAAGTGTCTAAGTTGTAGTAATAAACTGGAAAAACAAAGTTCGGAAACTTGTATTTGGTCGATTATTTCTCTGTTGTTACAATGCTAATTGGCATTGTATTTTACATCGTTAGAAAGCCTGTTTATTAACCTTCGCAATGATGCCCAACTTGTAAGGATCATGCATTTGTGGGATGAGCAGCACAGCTGATGATGTGGGGAGCGCCCAAGAAAAATTTGCCAAAATGCTCCGTCAATGGTAAACAGTGTATTCTCCTGTTGGTGTTGACTCTTGTTTTGAGTTGTTTTTTTCTCGGGCGCTCCCCACATAATCAGCTGTGCTGCTCATCCCACAAATGCATGATCCTTACAAGTGTGACATCATTGTGAAGGTAAATAAACAGGCTTTCCAACGTGTAAAATACAATGACCATTAGCATTGATACAACAGAGAAATAATCCAACAAACACAAGTTTACTAACTTTGTTTTTCCAGTATATAAACACAAAGTACATGGGAGGAGGTCACAACTAGGACTTTCACCCTGGAGGCTGGACCAAAGAGTCTAGAAGCAAAGAGACGAAACTCTGGTGCTCTTTTGACAACAGCCTCTAGATGGTGCTGCGGTAGCGCTGCCGCCATTTTGGACTGAAAACACCACTGAGTCCAGTAGTGCTGAAAAGAGATCGAATAGTGGCCGATGGTGCACCACTGTGGTTCAGCGGCATAAGCTGGTGGCTGGAGTGGTGCGCCGCTTCTGTTCCTCCGCCATATACCGTTTCCTAACGGCAGGCGCCGCTTGAAAGTGGTGTGCCGCTGTCAGACTGTCACACCGGCACCGCCCCCCTGATTCATATGCAAATATGATACATATAAGCTTGTTCATGACAAGTACTGCCGTTGATTTTATTTGTAAATGTTGTGGTTGATAAAGGTGGAGCTTCTAATTACGTTTAAGAAACAACGATGCTAGTACCGGTACCAGTACCTTTATACCAACAGAGTACTTCATTGGATACCCGTCATGTGATCAGAAAGATCTGAGGTGGAATTTGACCCAGAAAGTTTCCTTCCTCAGAGAAAGTCTGTAAACGTGTGTTCATGCTGCTGGAGGTTAAACCTCTTAATACATCATGTGTAGATTTAAAGGTGCTGCAGCGGTTCAGTTACAGTATGTAGTGACTCATCAGAGGCGGTTAAATCAAACATCACACTAAAATCAAAAGTTCCATGTCAACATCAGCGCCCAGCAGCAGAGCTACACTTCCGCCATTTTGGACTGAAAGTGACGACCAGACGCCAGTAAAACGTCGTCCTACAGAGAGACGTACAAAAGTAAAACTACATTATTTCTATTCTACTGTCATGTTTAATGTCTCTACTGAAACGTCCTGCTACTCACTGTTCCTTTAGAAAACATCTGATCAAGATGATGTCTCTGAGAAAAGTAAAAAGATATTAACATAAACGTGTGTTTCAGAACTAGTTTCTTCTATCTGTAAACTACGGCTGTGTTTTCACCACTTTAATACATTTTGTTTCTATTTATCACCAAAAGACATCTTGTGTACCCATTTACATTCACATATCTGGAGGTCAGAGGTCAAGGGACCACTCTCACTGTCCACCCTCCTCATTCTCACTGTCCACCTTCCTCACTCTCACTGTCCCCCCTCCTGACTCTCCCTGTCCACCCTCCTGACTCTCACTGTCCACCCTCCTGACTCTCCCTGCCCACCCTCCTGACTCTCACTGTCCACCCTCCTGACTCTCCCTGTCCACCCTCCTGACTCTCACTGTTCCCCCTCCTGACTCTCACTGTCCACCCTCCTGACTCTCCCTGTCCACCCTCCTGACTCTCACTGTCCACCCTCCTGACTCTCCCTGTCCACCCTCCTGACTCTCCCTGTCCACTGTCCACCCTCCTGACTCTCACTGTCCACCCTCCTGACTCTCACTGTCCACCCTCCTGACTCTCCCTGTCCACCCTCCTGACTCTCCCTGTCCACCCTCCTGACTCTCACTGTCCACCCTCCTGACTCTCCCTGTCCACCCTCCTGACTCTCCCTGTCCACCCTCCTGACTCTCACTGTCCACCCTCCTGACTCTCCCTGTCCACCCTCCTGACTCTCCCTGTCCACCCTCCTGACTCTCCCTGTCCCCCCTGTCTCACCTCTGCAGTGTGAGTATCCTGTCAGCAGCAGCAGGCAGCAGACCTCCAGCAGCTCCACTCTTCTTCCTCCCATCATCTTCATCTTCTTCTTCTTCTTCTTCTTCTGCTGAATGTCACCGGGCAGCTCTCTCACAGTCTGTCCTCCTCCTGTGTTTCTTCTTCTTCTTGTTATTGTTGGTATTATTGTAGTTTTTATTGTTGTAGTTCTTGTTGTCTTCCCGCCGTGTCTCCCCGCAGAGCCTCATACTAAACAGCCCGGAGAGCTTTTCTTCCTCGGCCGAGCCATTCCTGCTGTCACACCGCGGCCAGAGGCGGGTAATGTGGCCGGTTAGCTCGGGTTAACCCGGGTTTAACTCGGGTTTAGTTCGGGTTTAACTAACGCTCGGATTTAAGATGTTCCGGTTGATAACTCAGTGAATTAAAACCCCAGCATTCTCCTCTGTTCCAGTAAAGTCCGTCCTCTCCGTGTCCAGATATTTCTCTCCTCGTAAACTCGACTGGAATCTCTAAGTTACCGGAAACACTCGCTGCTTCCGGCGACGCATTTCAAAATAAGACTCATGAAAATTCAACTTTTAGAATTGTCATGTAAACGTTTGAAATTGACATAATTAATATCTTAGTAAAATATTAATAGTAGTGAATGAATGAATGAATGAGTGAAAGACTTTATTTGAACATAAAAATAAATAAGAAACAGATACAAAATAATAACAAACAAAACAAGAGCAATAGTGTCCGAAAAGGAGTAGGTAGAAGTAAAACTTATATTTCCCTACCCTTTTCTTACTTCTCCTCTTAATAGATGTGTTTACAAATTGGACTAAATTAAAAAATAAATCATTATTTGACATTTTAATGGGCAATAAAAAAGAAGAATTATCAAAATAGTTTACTAGTGAAAAAGAAAAGTAATAATAATTAAATTAAACTATTTGTTGATGGATTCATATTTAATTCGTAAATTATTTTTATAATTCTTCTTTTAACAATTTGTATTTATTTATTTTCCTTTATTTAACCAGGTTAGTCACATTGAGATCAAAGATCTCATTTATTTGTGATAATGACTGATTGAAGAAAGTGTGGTCCTTTAAGGACCCACCTCCACTTCTAACTCTGTGACTGCCCTCATCAAACGGAAGCTGATCTTTAAGACGCGCCCCAAACCCATCATCACCAACGTACCCAAGAAGGTGTAGCGGGACTGCGTTTCCTCACTGGGTCAGAGGTCTTGTGTGTGTTTGATAGTGACAAACTTTACTGGGAGTGTACTTCAGTTTGTGTCATATCTGACAGGATGAAGTTTGATTATACATCTGTTGTACAATTGATCAATACTACACCTCATATTGATCAATACTGCCTACCTTTAACTGTCCTGAAGTGATTCAAACAAGAGACTTTAAAGCTGAAGTAGGTAAGTTGGAGCAAATGTGATTTAAAAAAAAAAAAGTTAAAAAGTAAAAAAAGTAAAAGAGGTGTCATTTAAATTGATCAATAGATTTGATCCTGTGAAACATTTATTATAAAACTTAAAGAGAGACATTAGATGTAAATTACATCCTGAAACTTGCTCTCACTTATTTTGGTCCTGTAAATTTACATATGAGCTGTGGAAAGATGTTAACAGTTTAATACTTGGACAACATTTTCTTTATTTGGTTGCTATGACTACAGTAACAAAGACAGATGCATTTTTCCTTATTAATCTAATATTAATTCTTGCCAAATTCCACATTCACAAATGCAAATTTACAACAAAAAAGTCTAATTTCTTTGTATTTATGAAGGAAATGGAACAATAAATTTCAACGATTTCTTCCTCACAAAACATGAAACCAATGAATGTATCATTGTCATACTCTCAAAAATAATAAAAAGACTCTTATCTTCATATATTGGGACATATTATTTATTTTTATTGTTATTTATTTGTTTTGTTAAACCCTCAATTAGTTATTCACTTTTTGGCCTTTTCTCTCTCTTTTGTTTGTATAATAGAATAAACACATACTAAAAATAAAAAGACTAATCATCACATTTTTGGACACACCTCATCAAGTATATCATATTGAATTCTTAATAAACTTTGCACACACACCCCTTTATCACTTTAAAAAAAAAATGTTTTTGCATGTTTTAATTTATTTTTAATCCTCTGTCCATTATTCATTGATTTTTTTGTCCTTTTCGCTTTTATTTTTAAAACACAAAAATGTTATTTGCATTGAACTTATCTATACAACTGAAAACCAATAAAACCAATTATAAAAGACAGACTTCAGTTTTCATATTAATTGTATGTTCTAAAAATGTAAATATAACAAATTAAGTCCATTAATACTCAGAACGGTACAATAACAATAATATAATAATAATAATAGTGTGTAACATTGTTGCTGCATTAAACTCTAGAGCTATTATTTTGAAGTCGAACTAGTTAAACCGGAAGTCACTGTCTGTTAGTTTGTGCTCACGTCATAGAACTAATCTCCAGCTGGGAAGGAAAGCTTCAGCTGCGCATGCGCCACTCACCGGGCTGTACAGAGGAGCAAACCGAGCGCCTCCTTGTTCACATCATAACTTTATTATAATCTGATCATCAGGAAGGTGAAACTGTTCCCTTTAAAGTTCACCTTCACCGAACAAACACCACCACCGGGAGGTCCCGTCACCAGGTTCAAACGCACCTTTACAGCCTCAGCCAATCACAGAGGAGTTTGTAACATTGATCGCTGATTGACTGAAATTGAATCCCATAAAGAAGATTGTGTTAACTGTACTTTCTCTAAATCTGAGTTTATATTATATTATTAAACTTTATACTGTAGAATCCTATTAATTGATTGGATTTTAAGAGTCATATTAGCAGCATAATGTCTCTTTAATCATTTGAAATGACTGATCTCTGCTGAATAAAATAAATAAAACAGAATTAATAAAATAAAACAGAATTAAAGATCGTTTTCACTCAGATGAGGCCTCCAACTAACGATTACTGTTGTTTAATAAATCATTTAGTCTACAGCATGTCAGAAAATAGTGAAAAAATCAGATATCTTTTGTCCAAAAATATTAAATTTACTGTGATATAAAACAGAAATCAGAGAACGATTGGCAGAGTTGCTTGATAAATCACTTTAACGATTAATCAGTTATCAAAATAATTAAATCAATCATATATCAATAAATATACCTTAATAAGTACTCCATCATATATATTTAAAGTAACAATTTGATGACCTTTGAAACTGTTAAACTTGGTGTAACACATCATTCATTCTGGGAAATCTTCATGGAAATTTGACACTATTTTCTGATATTTCAGAGACAAAACAATTTATATAAAACCAAAAATAATAATCCGCAGATTAATCAATAAAGAAAACTTGTTTTTTGCAGGGAGAATTAATATATCAATTTAGAAATCTTCCCAACCCAAATAAAAACAAAGGAAATGCAGATAAACTATTTTACTAGCAAAATTGTATTAGACCTTTTTCAGTATGATACAATATATACAAATACAGTTTTTATTAAATCAACAGATATAGAAAGAAATAAAGCCTGTAACTGTTTTATCATAATGATCACGTCAGTTATGTTCTAAATAGGGCTGTCAATTGATCGCAAATTAATCTCATATTTTTTATCTGTTCTAAATGTACCTTAAGGGAGATTTGTCCAGTATTTAATACTCTTAACATGGAAGTGGGCAAATATGCTGCTTTATACAAATGTATGTATATATTTATTATTGTAAATCAATAGACAACACAAAACAATGACAGATATTGTCCAGAAACCGTCACAGGTACTGCATTTAGTATAAAACAATATGCTCAAATCATAATATTGACGAAATTTAGCGCAAGTTTGGAGCGTTATTTAGCCTCCTTCATGACCAGCTAGTAAGACATGGTTGGTACCGATGGATTCATCAGGTTTTATTGTTTATATGATACTAGTATCTTCACTCTAGCTTTAAAACTGAGCCGTTACAACCTCTAAAAGATCAATAGTGTTAATGCGTTAAAGAAATTAGTGGCGTTAAAATGAATTTGTGTTAACGCGTTAACTTTGACAGCCCTAGATCTAAATATCCATCAAACACTCAACAGATGATTTACTGTTGAAACAGACACTCTTAGTCTCATTTCATTCTCAATATCCAATGTGCAGCAGTAAATATATGCAGCAGTACACGCCATCGTAGTGAGAAAACAATGGGCTGAAAGGCCCTTTTAGTTCTTTGAAAAGTAGTCCCGGGACTAAAATTACCAGGAACGTCTTAATGGAAATGCGTCTTTTATTAACAAATGTGCAAATCAAACCATCAATGTGTATTAAAATCTGATATGTCCTCTTCCTCTGTGTTCCTTTGTTAACTTCTCTGACTCAGCTTCCGGTACAGTTGGATGGTCATGAGCTGAACTTCAGGATCTCCAGGTTTGATGTCGATAGCTCTCAGGAAGAAGTCCAAGGCGTCGTCCAGCTTCCCTTTGCTTTGGTGCTCCTTCCCTCTGGTGACCAGGGAGTCGAAGCTCTCCTCCTCGAACGGGACGACACCCTTCGTCCCGTTCGTCTTGACTCCTGAATCAGCGGTGCACTGATCCATTTTTTCGTCGGAGGCTAGCTCGGGCGTGCTGCTCGACTCCTCCATGCTGCTCGACTCCTCCATGTTGCTTGACCTCTCCATGTTGCTGCTCGTTTCCTGTCCAGACTCATCGATGGCATCTGCTGATTCAGAGCACTCCTCATCTTCCTCATCTTCCTCATCCTCATCAGCCATGTCTTGGTCGATGTCTTCGATCATGGACTGAAGGAGGGACCGGCTTGAGGCCACGGAGGTGTTTCCTCCAACGCTCTTTCTTGACCGGAGAGGGGCGGGGACAGATTTAGGTGTGGAGGCTCCAAGAACCTGGAAGGAGTTGTTGAGTTCTCTCCTATCCTCCTCCTCATCATCGTCGTCTTCGTCACTATCATAAATCACTGCTCCTCTTTTCTTCTTGTTAGTCACAATATAATTATCCATCGACTCGTCGACGTTATTGAGACTTTGGCTGAGTGCTTCTTGATGTTGTCTCTCAGAAAGGGATTTATGAACGTTGAAACTTCCCTCCATCTGCAGCTGTGACAGCAGCTTCCTCTCCTCTTCTTCGGTCTCCTGATGATCCAGGACATCGTGGTCTGAGAACATGTCACTGTCCTCAAGTTGTAAATTGAAGTTGCCTTCAAAGGATTCCAGCTCTGTGCTGACTCTGGATGATGGATCTGCCTTGCCAGCATCCCAATCAAGCTTCAAGACAGAAAGTCTTTTGTTCTTCAGGGGTACGACGTCTTCATCAACTGCTGTATCGTGCGCCAGACAGCCGTCACCTGCTGAAGCAACTGCAGCCTCAGACATCGCAGACTTCTCTTGAATGGAGGTATCATGCATATCACCTGCTGCAGCATCACTGGTCTCCGACGTCCCCAAAGACTCCTCAATCACCTCCTGATGGGAGGCGTCTTCTTCTTCCAAGTAACTCCTCTCCTGCTTAACAGACGGGTGTTTCGGGGAATACAGGTTCTCCTCGGCGAGCTTGTCTTGGCTTACTTCTACAACAGGTTGATCTTCTGACATACTCTCATCTGCAGTTAGATCAACAATTTGGTCACTTGGTTTCTGTTGGCCATCTTCTTTGTCAGAACCAGATTGGTCCAACTGCACCACAACCGGTGACCCGTTGAAGTTCATCAGCTCCTGGGCCTTCTGGACCCTCCCTTCAGTGTAGTGGTGGGCCTCTTGGTCCTCCATTGCAGACTTATCCATCAGTTCTTGAAGGGAGGCATCAGCCATATCACCTGCTGCAGCATCACTGGTCTCTGACGTCACCAAAGACTCCTCAATCACCTCCTGAGGGGAGGCATCTTCTACTTCCAAGTAACTCCTCTCCTGCTTGACAGATGGGTGTTTCGGGGAATACAGGTTCTGCTCAGCAAGCTTGTCTTGGTTTACTTCCAAGACAGGTTGATCTTCTGACATACTCTCATCTGCAGTTAGATCAATAACTCGGCCATTCAGATTCTGTTGGCTGTTCTCTTTGTCAGAACCAGACTCGTCCAACTCCACCACAACCGGTGACCCGTTGAAGTTGTGGTCATGCTGTGGAAAGGAAGGACTTGGTCTTGGATTTCTTGTTTTTTTCTCATTAGACCGCTCTCGGTTGTTCTCGGCTAGAGGTTGTCTGAGCCAGGCCGGTTCTGTGCTTGATGTCATGCTCTCCGCCAGCTGCATCTGTAACTCTGACTCAGCCTTCATCAGCTCCTGGGCCTTCTGGACCCTGCCTTCAATGTAGTGGTGTGCCTCTTGGTCCTCCGGGGCCTCGTCGTGGTTGACGTCGAGGGAAAACATGAGGTCGTGGTCAGAGATCCCAAACATCTCCATGGCGTGGAGGTGGGCAATGTGCTCGTCCAGTTCAGGGTCTGTCCGTCGGTGTCTGGAGTGCAGGGCTTGAAGCTGCAGCTGTGTGGACGAGGACCGTGTCTCCTCCAGGATGAAAAGTTCCTTCAACTCCTGCTTGCTGAAGTACCGAAAAGGGTTCTTCTTGTCTCCGGTACTCTGCCTGATGAGGGAGTCTTTGAAAACCTGCCGTCTGTAGATCTTCTCCTCCACCGTGCCGCAGGTGATCAGCCGGTAGATGATGACGTTTTCCGTCTGGCCAATGCGGTACGCCCTGTCGACGGCCTGGGCGTCTGTTGCTGGGTTCCAGCTGGGATCGTAGATCACGACTCGGTTTGCTGCCGTCAAAGTGATACCAACCCCTCCAACCTGGGTGGTCAGGAGGAAGACAGAGTAACTGTTGTCTGTCTGGAACCGAGTGATGAGCCTTTCTCTCTCTGCAATCTGAGTTACTGTCCCATCCAGTCTCATTACTTTGAAGCCTCTGTTCCCCAGGATGCGTTGGATGATGTCAAGCACTTTCCTGTAATGAGCGAAGACCAGCGTGCGGTGTCCTTCCTTTCTGAGCCTTTCAAGAAGTTCAAACAGAAAGATGAGTTTCCCAGACTCTGATATCAAGGTGTCATCAGGAACGTTAGCGATGCTGCCTGTGTCTGCCTCCATGTTGTCATTCTGCTGACTTTCAGCTGTACTTTCATCCAAGCCTAACTTGGCTATGGCTGCAGCAGAGAGCAGTCTTGGGTGGTCGCACAACTTTTTCATTATGTTTAGTTCAGCTAGAGGCGATTTGGTCGTCATGAGCAGCTCCTTGATTTGGTCCAGTGAAATGAACTGCCTGTATATGTCTTCCTGAACAGAGCTCAGGTAAGTCCAGATGATCAGGTCGTTCTTTCTCGTCAGCGTGGGCATGACTGCTCCAGAGTCTTTTGGAGGGTTTGGCACTTGGCTGTCCTTGTTGTTTGAATATTCCTCTTTGCATGGACGTGTCCCGTTCATTTTGTTCTTCTGCACTTCTGCTTTTGTCCTGCGGAGGAAGTAGGGTTTTATTATGGCCATGAGGTTCTCAGACATCCGAAACCCGAGGGCCTTTTCCCCCGGAGTGGAGTCCTTCTCTCTGGCCCGGGTGATGGGGTTCTCGTACTCTGTTTTGAATGTTTTAGCTGTGCCGAGGAGAGTGCCTTGGCAAGCAAAGTCATAGAGAGCCCACATTTCTTTCAGGTTGTTCTGGACTGGAGTGCCTGTGAGAAGAACTCGGTTTTTTGAAGGTATGTTGGAGGCACTTTTGGCTGTTTTGGCGGATGTGTTTTTTATCTTGTGTGCCTCATCCAGGATCACGTAGTCCCATGTGAACTCTCTGCCATTGTATGATGACAACTGCTGCCAGTTATTCAGGAGCATAGTGTATGTGGTGATGATGACGCCACTTCTCCTCTGAACTTTCTCCAAATTCCTGGTCCTCTCTTTGCCGGTACCGTGAAACTCCTTGACCCTCATGCCGGGAGTCCATTTGGCAAACTCCTTGGTCCAGTTTGTGATGAGTGAAGTCGGCATGATCAGCAGTGTGTGCTTAGCCAGCTCGCTGTCATACATGCCAGAGAGGAACGATATCACCTGGATGGTTTTACCAAGGCCCATGTCATCTGCCAAGATCCCACCTTTACGACCATCTCTGTAGAGACTGTACAGGAAGGCCACTCCATTTCTCTGGTAGTCATAAAGCTTGTCATATAACTCTTTGAAAAGCATTAAACCACTGCCATTAACATCGACAAAGTCTTCATCTTCATCCTCCGAGTCAATCTGACCAATAAGTTCTTCGAGTTTCTTTATCCTCCTTTCAAGTTTTTCACTCTGGTGAATGTCGTACGCCTGTTTGAGCAACTTCAGCGCTTTCTTTAGGTCCCCTTGTTTGGCAACATCTTTACCATCTTGAATTAACCTGAAAGAAAAAAAAGACAGGACATCAGTGGGTTATTAATAAAGCCCCGTTTCCACCGCAGGAAGTTACCCCGGGAACTTAGAACCTTTTGAGGAACTCATTGCGTTTCGAACGCAGGGACCAGAGTCTAAATTAAGTTCCAGGGACATTTTACGGGGCTTTTTTACTCCCCCCCCCCCCAAAAGACCCCAATTGTGGGGTAGAACTTTCTGAAAGTACTGTAACTTTCGGGGTGGAAGCCCACGTTACAGCGTTTGTTTACGAAACTTGCCGGAAGCTTCTGCTAGCTAGCTAGCTACCGGCTTAACATTAGCATACCAAAACTACCATCACAAAGTAAAACTTCTCCGAAGAGAAGAGACATTATCGGCCTAATGTCACCTGTGTTCTCCTTCAACTAACGAATTAACTAACTATAAACTCGCAAGCCGACAGACACCGCGGTGCGACGACTGGGGCCCCCCCTGTCCACACCGCCAGGAGCTGCTGCTGACAGCAGCCCACCGAGTCGGTCCATGTGCACCACGGCTTGGGAGTATAACCGAATTAGATAGTTAATCATTTAGTTAGCTAATTAAAGGAGAACACAGGTAACATTAAAGAGCTAAACACTTTGAACAATGTGGCATGGATAAAGATCTTGTTTTTTGTAATATTTAATTTCTTAGAGTTACCTGTGGTAGGCGTCCATCTTGTCGTCTGTATCCACGGACAAACACCTGTCGAGACAAGCTCGGGGTTAGAAAAACCGTCACAGGTACACTCATCCAAACTACTTCTGTGATTAACGGTACATCATTTCACTGAGGAAAACTACGCAGTGGAGGAAGAGTACTCCGATGATTTAAAATGATCAATACAACATCTAAAAATCAAGTTTATTTAAGTAAAAGTACACAAGTATTGTCAGCTTTGTGTAGTTAAAGTATCAGTAGTGAAAGTACACAAGTATTTTCAGCTTTGTGTAGTTAAAGTATCAGTAGTGAAAGTACACAAGTATTCTCAGCTCTGTGTAGTTAAAGTATCAGTAGTCAAAGTACACAAGTATTCTCAGCTTCGTGTAGTTAAAGTATCAGCAGTAAAAGTACACAAGTATTCACAGCTTCGTGTAATTAAAGTATCAGCAGTAAAAGTACACAAGTATTCACAGCTTTGTGTAATTAAAGTATCAGCAGTAAAAGTACACAAGTATTCTCAGCTTTGTGTAGTTAAAGTAACAGTAGTTAAAGTACACATGTATTCTCAGCTTCATGTAGTTAAAGTATCAGTAGTAAAAGTACACAAGTATTCTCAGCTTCATGTAGTTAAAGTATCAGTAGTAAAAGTACACAAGTATTCTCAGCTTCATGTAGTTAAAGTACACAAGTATTCTCAGCTTCATGTAGTTAAAGTATCAGCAGTAAAAGTACACAAGTATTCACATTCACGTAGTTCACTACCCTTACGAAAAAGTAGTATACTTCAAGTTAATTTTATGAAGTGTACTTAAAAAAAGTTCAAGTATATTTCCCAAGTATACTTTATGTAGTGAGTATACTAATATCAATGTACCAGTAGTATACTTGTAAGTGTGCTACTTCAATACTTCTTGGGACCCAATTCTTTGTTAATAAAAGTATACTTTTAAGTGTAGGAAAAGGAATCTATGATTACACAACTAGTTTACATCTAAGTGTATTTTGCACTACAACTTTATGAAGTGAAGCAAGTAATACAAGTATACTTGTAAGTCTTCTTTTACTTATAGTACTTAGCCAATGATTTATGTATTACATAAAGAGACTTGACAATAAATAAATAAAATGAGTTTTCCTTGCATGCCTCCACGATGAACGGAGAATGCAAACATGTAGATTAAAGTAAATTCATATCAAAACATACATTTACAAACTCTCACACACTTAAATAGGCTACTTTATCAAAAAGTAAGCACACACAGTATAAGCCAAGTATACTTAGACTTTTCTAGACTAAAAAGTAAACTAAAAGCATACTCTCTTATTTTAAGTTTAAAAGAAGTATTCTAATAGCACACTTGAATAAACTTCTTTTTGGTAAGGGTACTCCCCAACACTTCTTTTTACATTAAAACACATATGATTATAACCTATGATATGATGCAGTTCACCCTCAACTAGATTAGACATCGCTGTCAAAAGTAACGTCACATAGAAAGTAAAGTAACGTCACTCAGAAAGTAAAGTAACGTCACTCAGAAAGTAAAGTAACGGTAAAAGTAGAAATTGTTCTCTTCTTTAGGACAGCTGAAGGGAGATGCCATCGCAGTAACAGCGACTTGTTTACTTCCGGTACTTCGTGTATACAAAGCATCTAAAATTGGCTCCACGTTGATAAACTACAACATTAAAGTATTTTACATGTATTCATGTAGTTCGTGATAAAAACACAGTAATGTAGAAGTTTATAATAATACAACAGTGTGAAATGAGTCATTCTGCGTAGTACTTATACTTTGAATACTTTAAAAGGTCCCATATCGTGCTCATTTTCAGGTTGTATTTTGTGTTTCTTCTAGAACATGTTTACATGCTGTAATGTTAAAAAAGAAACTTTATTTTCCTCATGTACTCTCTGCCTGAATATACCTGTATTCACCCTCTGTCTGAAACGCTCCGTTTTAGTGCATTTCAACGGAATTGCAACAGAATTACGTTGCTAGGCAACAGTTTGGGTCCATGTTTACGTCCTGTCAGCTGATGTCATTTACATACACTGCTACAGGAAATAAAGTGGGACACATTTAGAATGTTTACGTTTAAAACCCTGTAATGGTCTAAATATTGTATATTTGTGACATCACAAATGGACAGAAATCCTAACGGCTTGTTTCAAAGGCACAATTTCTGAATACGGGCTGTGTGTGTATTTCTCCGTATATTGAGTGTTTTGATAGTTTAACAGTATTTATAAAGCACTTAAACCTGCTTTATATTATAAAAGACATGAGAATCTTACTTTTTACAATATGGGACCTTTAAGTACATGTTGCTGATAATACTGTTAGTGATGTAACTTTATGACTTCAGAACTTTTAATGATGGAGTAGCGATATTTTAAACGATAGATATTATATTGTAAATGAGAATTGGTTCTCAATTGATTTTACCTGGTTAAATAAAGGTCAAATAAATAAAAATATAGGATCTCTTCTACCACTGTAACATCACGTTACATATTTAGACGTTTGTTCGTACACATGTTGTAGTATTTACTGTTAGCATGTTAGCATAACGAGGCTAAACTGTCAGTCATGTAGTTGTAGTGGCGTTAGCACTGATGCTAACAGTTAGCACTGATGCTAACTAGCCATTCGTGACATCATCGTGATCTTTACTCACTTATCCAGTTTGTCGGAAATCTCCGCAACGTTGTCGTTATCTTGATGGACATCCATCCTGACAACGTGAGCTTTACACCGGCACAGAAACAATGAAGCTGCTGCTGTTAGCTGTTAGCTGTTAGCTGCTAGCTGCTAGCTGCTAGCTGCTGCTCTGCTGAAGGGAGATGTTGGAGATGTTGTGGTTTGGTTTGAACCCGCAGCTTTTAGTCCCGCCAAATGGTTCCAGCCAATCAGAGAGGAGGCTGTAGTGACGCTGTAGTGACGCTAGCCGTCGTTGTCCAATCGGGTAACAGCCGGGTACAGTGGGCGGGATCAACAGAAAAGCACAGCCAATGAGCAGCGTTGACTCAGGCCGGAGCCGGAAGAGGCAAGCTGTTCTCTTTTTTTCTTCTTCTTCTTCTTTTTTCACAACTTTATTGAGCTTTTTTGAATTTTTTTATTTTTTTTTACATCATAACGTTTGTGTTTTTTTATTTCAAAATGACAGTATCCATAGTAACAGCAGAAAACATAAAAAACATTTACATACAGAAGAAGCATAGCGAAAACAAACATAGAGCTGTGACAAACATTAAAGGACAACAGAAATTAAACAAAACCAACATCAAATAAAAAAAAAAAAACAATGAGAATAAATAAATAAATAGGAAAAAGACCACGCGAGAGTATGGCAATAATTTCACTTAAAAACTTTAAAGATATGTTTTCATTGCTTTTTTGTTTTGTGAGGAAGAAATGTTGACAGATATAATTCCATTTCTTTCATCAATACAAAGAAATTAGGCTTTTTTTTGGTAAATTTACACTTGTGAATGTGCAATTTATATCTATGTCACTCTTTAACTTCTGTAAGAAATGTTTCACTGGATAGAATCTGTGAATCAACTTAAATTTCACCTCTTTAACCTTATTTGTTAACAAGTTCATAATAAGGATGGGATTTTTTTCTGACTTTTTTTTCTGACATTTGTCAGATCTTTTGTTTCGGACATTTTTCAGACTTTTTTTTCAGACATTTTTTCAGATCTTTTTTTTCAGACATTTTTTGTTTGACATTTTTCAGATCTTTTTTTTCAGACATTTTTTCACATCTTTTTTTTCACATCTTTTTGTCAACGTTTTTCAGATCTTTTTTTTCAGACATTTTTTCACATCTTTTTTTTCACATCTTTTTGTCAACGTTTTTCAGATCTTTTTTTTCAGACATTTTTTCAGATCTTTTTTTTCAGACTTTTTTTTCAGACTTTTTTGTCCGACATTTTTCAGATCTTGTTTTTCAGACTTTTTTTTCGGACACTATTCAGATCTTTTTTTTCAGTCTTTTTTATCCGACATTTTTTCAGATTTTTTTTTCAGACTTTTTTGTCCGACATTTTTCAGATCTTTTGTTTCGGCCATTTTTCAGACTTTTTTTTCAGACATTTTTTCAGATCTTTTTTTTCACATCTTTTTGTCAACGTTTTTCAGATCTTTTGTTTCGGACATTTTTCAGACTTTTTTTTTAGACTTTTTTGTCCGACATTTTTTGAACTTTTTTTTCGGACATTTTTCAGATCTTTTTTTTCAGTCTTTTTTATCCGAAATTTTTTCAGATCTTTTTTTTCTGACTTTTTTGTCCGACATTTTTCAGATCTTTTCTTTCGTACATTTTTTAGACTTTTTTGTCCGACATTTTTTCACATCTTTTTTTTCTGACTTTTTTTTCTGACATTTTTCAGATCTTTTCTTTCGTACATTTTTTAGACTTTTTTGTCCGACATTTTTTCACATCTTTTTTTTCTGACTTTTTTTTCTGACATTTGTCAGATCTTTTGTTTCGGACATTTTTCAGACTTTTTTTTCAGACATTTTTTCAGATCTTTTTTTTCAGACTTTTTTTATTTGACATTTTTCAGATCTTTTTTTTCAGACATTTTTTCAGATCTTTTTTTTCAGACTTTTTTTTCAGACTTTTTTTTCAGACATTTTTTCAGATCTTTTTTTTCAGACATTTTTTCAGATCTTTTTTTTCAGACTTTTTTGTCCGACTTTTTTCAGATCTTTTTTTCAGACTTTTTTTTCGGACATTTTTCAGATCTTTTTTTTCAGTCTTTTTTATCCGACACCCCTGTGGTGTCATGCAGTTTACTGGGAGATTCACCTGTTTGTTCTCTCTGTCAGTGATCGTTAGAGTAACCGTGAACACCTGAGGGTGTCTGCTTATTTAAGTCTGGTTGCAGCTGGCAGCTTTCTCTCTGGCTGACCCTCCATTCTGCTGCTGCTGCAGCTTCATTCCTCTCCCGTTTGGTTATGTTTCTTGTTTTGCTTTTATGCACCTTTTCAACACCACACACTACTGACTTTACTGATATCCACACCCCATACTTTAATTACTTCAGTTACCTCTTTAATTTGGTTCAATTTGGTCTAAATTGTTAAATAAAGCTTAGTTCATATGTTGAATCTCCCTTTTTGTTATGTTCACCCGAGCCTGGTCGTAACACTTAATCAAATATGATTGAAAACAGTTCTTTTTATAAAATGGTCACTATATCCTGACCCTGTTGCTCATTTACAAAACAGCAACAAAAACAGCTCCTGCCTACCTGAACTCCCTCATCCAGAGGCCTGGACTACGAAGCGAGTTCAACTTACCCAGGGTATCTCCTCATTATCTGGTTTAACTTACCCTAACAAACGAGATCACACTAAATGATACTACGAAGCTGGTTATCAACTCAGTAAATCAACCCAGGGTTTCTCAGTCTGGCTGTGAGCGCGTTCACATGAACAGGGAGGTGTTTGCAGCATCTGACCAATCACAGACATGGACAAGACCACTGTCATCAGACAGACAGACAGGCAAATTTAACAAAGGAAGAAACTATATTAGTGAAATGCGAAGAAGTTAAACACATAATCCAGGCTAAAGGTAACACTGTTGAAGCTGCTAAATGCAGAAAGAAGAGCTGGAAAAAGAAAAAACTCCCGATGTGTGAATGCGTAAATTAACAGACTTATTAATTTAACGGAACACTCAAAAGTCGAATATACTCGTCTAAATATAAATAGCTTTTCAGAGTGTAAAAGATGAATGAATGATTTATCTTTTTACCCTGCAAAAATGTTGTTGCGTCTATGACTATTTAAACATCCCTTCACCTGCTTCCCCCCTCTCTGACGATGTGAAACGGACTCAAGAGCAAGTAAAAACAAATAAATATAAAAACATAATTCACAGCGGTAAACACCCCCAGCATAAAGTCAGCTGTCCTTCCTGTATTTGTCAGATTAAACTGTGTTGTTTTTAGTCTGGATTATGACGGTAACTTCTTCATATGTGTGTAATATTATCATACAATCACCACACTGAGCTCTGATTGGTCAGTAGGCGGTGCTTTCATAGGAGTTGATCTCTTATCTGGAACATAACCTGCTCCGGAGCAGGTTAGTTGTTCAGCATAAATTACCATGGTGATCTACCCCGATAAGAAGTGAACCAGCTTCGTAGTACCGAAAACCCAGAGTTAACCCTGAAGTTACCTCGATAACCGCAAATCCTGCTTCGTAGTACAGACCTCTGAACTCCCTCATCCAGAGGCCTGTACTACGAAGCGAGTTCAACATACCCAGGGTATCTCCTCGTTATCTGGCTTCACTAACCCTAACAACGAGATCTCGCTAAACGGTCCTACGAAGCTGGTTATCAACTCGGTAAATCAACCCAGGGTTTCTCAGTCTGGCTGTGAGCGCGTTCACATGAACAGGGAGGTGTTTGCAGCATCTGACCAATCACAGACATGGACTAGTCTACTGTCAGCAGACAGACAGGCTGAGCGGCACATTTTACAAAGGAAGAGTAAACTATATTAAACAAATACGAAGAAGTTAAATACATAATCCAGACTAAAAGTGACACAGTTGAAGCTGCCAAATGCAGGAAGGACAGCTGGTAAAAGAAAAAACTCCCGATGTTTGAATGCGTAAATTAAGAGACTTATTAATTTAACGGAACACTCAAAAGTCAGATATGGTCGTTAGATATTGTCCCTTTCCACCTTTTTATATTGTATATTTATATATATTGTATAGTGTATATACTGTATATTAACTGTATATTGTATATTTATATGTTTTCAATGATGTGTTGTGTTATGTGTATTATAGCGTTGCTGTAAATGTCCACTAAAGAGGAAGTCAAAGTCGGAGATCACGAATGAGTCAACAATCAGGAAACATGAATTCCATCTGGGTTTCCCCATCAGTTCCTCATTCTGGGAATGCTGATTCAGCATTCCCAGAATTTTTCTAAGGTTTATTCAACTTCTTCAATAATCATCTATTTCTTCCGTATGTTTTTTTGCCTTAAACTAGTCCTGCATACTTTCAGCTATAGAAACCGTTCAACTATCAAAATATTCAGCTCTTTAAGGACATTAGTGCTATATCTTGACTTGTTTCAACTATTTATACTTTTTAAAATATTAAGCTTTTCCACATTTTTTTTACAATGTAACTCAATGGAGAAAATCTTCAAATCCTCTTAAACCTACTCCACTTTGAAATGCTACTGCTTCCGCATACTTTCAGCTACAGACTTCATTTAAACTTTAAACGGGTTACAAGTCTTTGAACTATTAAGCTATGATTCAGCTTTTAGATAACTTTTACAGTTTTTCATTTATCGCAGTTTACGTTTTATGAAATTTTCAGACCATTTCAGATTTTATAATGGGTGTGTATTGCGTGGGTCGTTAAGGGCTAGAGTGTGTGACATCATCGCTAGAGTGCGAGAAAGCTTTGAAATATTTTGAAAATTTTCTGAACAAATTGCTCTGTAGCCCACAACGTTCACTCTTAATAGATAATTTTTTCATCAAATTGTAGGAAATGTTGTGCCGGTCGCAGTCATGTAGCTATGGAATCAGTCGGACTTACACATTTGTCTCTAGGGTCCCAAAAGTTAGAGTAAGTCCAACAAGCCACTCCATAGAGAGCAATGTTAAATCAGACGGGAAATGTCTGACAGAAAGTTGACAATGGCACTTTTCTAACCTGCTCCCATTGTATTACAGTTTAGTGTTCAGCTTTTCTAGCAATGTATTTCAGCTCTTAGCTTCTTTAGGTAATGCAGTTCAGCTTCCAACTCTGCCAGTTGTACATTTCAACTTCTAGGTTTTTCAGCAGTGCCGTGCAATGCATTTGAGCTTTAACATTTTTAAGCAAGTCATTTCACATTTCTGCATTTTCAGCAATGCTTTGCAATAAATTTCAGCTGTCAGCATTCCCACGCATTTTCAGCAGGAAATGCATTTTCTAGTTTAAATAACAATGCTTCTGTTCTGTGTTTCATCTGCAGCTGAAGCTGTGAGTGCTGCTGACGATGGCTAGACAAGGTAAAGTGAAACTGTTGTCACAGTATGATGTTTCCATGCTGCTGTTTCTTTTCCATGTGTCCTCATTTATACATCACTTAAAATGGAATGAATAGAAATTGCTTTTACAAAAAATGTAGTGAGTAAACAAATTATGAAAATAGAGGGGAAAAAAGGAATCCTATGGAACTAGAAGAGTGACAGTAAATGTTGGCATTGAAAACAGAACTTGAACTGAAAAAGGAAAGATTGGCATTGAAAAAGTTCCACTGAAAAATAAAACAGGCATTAAAAAATATTTGAAATTATTTTGATTACGTCAATTATGTTTTGATTACAATGCCAATCTTCTGATTTTTCCATGGCACACTTTTTAAAATTATTTTATTTTACGCTGACATAGGAACATTTTGAGCAAAAATCCTTTGATCTTCTCAACAAATCTATTATGGAAACAGTTTTTATCATATTAGGACTTCTTTGGTCACATATTCAACAAGACTCATTGTGTGAATGCTGTAATACAGAGTTCACAGTATGTTATCCAAATCTTTATTCTTCCACTTCTTCTTCTATTTCTTCTGTACATTTTTTGGACTCTAACTACTTCTGCATACTTTCAGCTACAGAAACAGTTCAACTATCAAAATATTCATCTCTTTAAGGACTTTAGTGCTTACATTCATGTATCTATTCTTGTATCTACCCCTCTTATACTTTTTAAAATCCACACACAGTAGAGAAAATACTACACCGTGGATATGGTCGTGAACGTTCGGTTACTGTGTAACCTTTGTTCTCTATCGTATCAAGACTATCTCTCCAGCCTACATATTCCATATGTATGGGGAATGACCCCGCTGGGTCAGGTGACGTGGATACTTTTTTAAGACACACCGGCACTGCCGGCCAAGCCTAGATGCAAGTCTATAAAGCGCATGCGTTGACGTTGGATTATTGCTAGATTTGATCGTAACGTGTCTCCGAGTGGCCTCATGCCGGAGAGATAGTCTCTCACTCAGAGAACGAAGGTTACACAGTAACCTAACGTTCTCTATCGTATTGAAACTACCTCTACAGCCTACATATTCTATATGTATGGGGAACTCTGTAAGACACACCGATAGGAGACGGTGCAGCCCAATAATTATGTACACCCCAACAAACAAAAAATTTACAAATGTACACTATTTACACTCCAACCGGTTAACAGGCCCTGCCAGACGCCAAGGCCTCTACCGGTAGTAAGGCCAGGTCAGCCCGCAAGATGCTAAGCTGACTGAGGGGATACACTTATCGCCCCAACAGGGGGACCTGATAAAGATGGCCCAGCCCTATGGGCGGGTAAGATCAAGTCACATCCGGGTTGCACCTAGCACCAACTCACCAAAGGAGGTCCCGGATGCAACATTTAAGGGGTAGAATCTGGTGAAGGTAGATGGAGCTGACCATGTGGCTGCTGTGCAAATCTCGTCTAGAGAGGCACCCCGCCACAGTGCCCATGAGGTCGCTACACCTTGTGTCGAGTGCGCATGCACCCCTGGTAGCAACGGCCCATCCGTCTCCTTGTAAGCCACCTGGATTGTCTCAACAATCCAAAGTGACAACCTTGACTTTGACAATGGCCTACCCAAGCACTCCGGTTTGAAACAAACAAACAACTGGTCAGTTTGTCTGAGGGCGGCTGTGGCTCAGAGGGTAGAGCAGGTTGTCCACCAATCGGAAGGTCGACCCCCGGCTGCTCCGGGTCACATGTCGATGTGTCCTTGAGCAAGACACTTAACCCCAAATTGCTCCCGAAGGCGGAGCCATCGGTGTGTGAATGAGTATTTAGATTAGATCCTGATGGGCAAAGTTGGCACCTTAGTAGCCTTTGCCATCAGTGTATGAATGTGTGTGTGAATGGGTGAATACTGACATGTAGTGTAAAGCACTTTGAGTGGTCGGAAGACTAGCTATATAAATGCAAGTCCATTTACCATTTAAACACCTGCCTTCGTTTTACGTACATCGCCAGGGTCCTAACTGGGCATAGTGTTGAGTGTTCTTGGTCGGCTCCCTCCCTCTCTTGAGGGGAGTAGAAAGGACAAAGCTCAACTGACTGGCCTATGTGCATTTCAGAGAGTATTTTAGGGAGGAAAGCTTGATTAGGGCGAAGGATTACCCCTGCACCATCCAGCAGAAACTTGAAGCAGCTTTCATTAATAGATAGAGCCTGCAGCTCCCCCACTCTCTTTGCAGAGGTCACTATCAGACGGAAGGCTGTTTTAAGTGACAGCCATTTCAGAGCCATTTCAGCTCTGCAGATTCAATAGGCTCAAAAGGGGGGTGCTGCAATGCCCCCAGGACGCGGTCCAAATCTCAGAGGGGCACAGCTGGCCCTCTACTATGAGCTGTAAGCCTATGAACCCCTTTGAGGAACTGCGAGATCAGAACACAGCAGCTCTCGGGGAGTCTGAGCTCCTCAACCCGAGCAGCCTCAATAGCAGCCACCATACCTCTGAGGGTGGTGGAGGACTTCCCTGCATCCAACTGTTCCCGCAAAAATTGCAGGATGTCATGAGCTGTATAGGCAAAAGGGTCCACCTGGTGTGCCTCACACCTTGGTCAGTTTGGCTACTTCTAAAATTCATGACAATAAGTGATTTAAATATAATTCCGAGATAAATGTTTTGCTTTTCGCTCTCCATTGGCAAGTTTTTGTTTTGCCCTATAAAGCATTCATTCCCATTTTGTCTATTTTCAAAAAGCTTTGGGAATACATCGATTGATTAGTGATGTCATTTGATTTATACTTAACATTGTTCCTATTTGTGCTTTCTCAAAGTGACCCTTGAAGAATCCAACCTGAAATGGGAGACCTTTAAAGGCTCTATCCCCAACGGAGCGGTTTCAATCTACAACGATTACGAAAACCGCACCGACTACGTTGCCAAATATGAGGACCAGCCCGGCTTCTTCTGCCCTGACCTGGATTCTTACTGCCACTACTCCCGTGCAGGCAAAGAGCTTCGTAGCTCCACATTTGAGATCCTGGTGAACAAAGACGACTTTGAGTCTTTGGAATGGAAAGGTGGCTCCCACGGTTCAGTGCCTGCAAATGCAGTATACGCCTCCCACAATGAAAGGCATGTTGGGAAGAACCAGTATGGTCTTGGGAAGGTACATGCTAGATATGAGAACTTCTACCATGCCTGGAGAGGTAAAGAGTATGAATACAAGGACTACCAGGTTCTGACCTTTAACCCAGATGTAACCAGCGAGCACATATGTGATGTCAAGTATAAAACTAATCCTACGATCATTAAGCATCCTCCAGAGATCTTGACCAAGTCTAAAATCACCAACAATAGCAACCAGCCAGTGACACAGACTGTCACCCTCTCATACGAAAACAAAGTGGAGCAAAGGTGGGACACCAGCTTTTCTATGAAAACGGGCGTCACGACTAGAATCACTGCTGGAATCCCAAGTATTGCCTCTGCAGATGTTGAGTTTAGCGTGGTGACAACCCTCGAGTCCACGGAGGGGACCACTCATACCAAGTCAACCACCCACTCTGTTGCTGTTGAGTGCAAAGTCCCACCAAAGCACGACTGCAGTGTCAGTATGGTGGGGTATAGGTACAGGGCAGACATCCCTTACACTGCACGCCTCAAACGCACCTACAGGAACGGGGGGACCAGGTCGACGTCCATCACCGGGACCTACAAAGGCGTCAGCGTGGGAGAAGTCTGGACTGAGGTGGATCCCTGTCAACCTCTGTAGGCCCTGTCCCTGAAAGAATAATGGAAGAGGCTCCATGAGTTACAGTACCTGACATATTGTATGTTGGATACCCGTAACGAAAAGCTAAAAAAAAAAGTTTTATTTTTGCTTTGATTGAGCATTTATCGATTTCTTCAGTTTTTCAACAAATTGTTTACCAGGCAACAAAAGTATTGTTGAGGTTTCATCTATAATGTCCAAGACACACACCCCCAAAACCTACCCTAATTCAGAGTTCAACCCATTAATTAATTCATTGACTTTAATTGACTAACCAATTGAGAATTACAGAAATACTTGGAAACATTGTTGTGAAACTGGTGAATCGGTATGATTTCTTTCCTTTCATTGAGCTTAGAGTGATTTAGTCTCAGATATGATTTTATTACACATATATAATCCCATATGTCTTTGTGCTCATTTAATAGTGATAACAAGTAGTTGATTTTATTTCATTCTTCAATATGTAATCCTGTGTGCTTTTATATTCACTGGCTGATAAAACATATGTAAGAAAGGCTTTTTTCTTAAAGGTGTTACGTATCTAATAGTTTGTTGATGTTTAGGTTGTTAACCATACATGGATCCGGAGTAAAAAAGTATAAATAAGGGGAGACAACAGATTATAGGAGGCTTTTTTGACTCTGATTTGATTTTTGACGTTTTCTTTTTGGCTTTTTGAAGCTTTTGAGGATATTTGAGATTTTAGTGGATGTTTTGGTTCCTTTTTGTATCATTATATTCATGTAACCTGTAATCTTCATATTATCTTTAAAAAACAATAAAACTGGATTGTATTCTGTACATTCCAACCAAAGTCCTGTCTTGCTCATCTCTGAGGGTGTCTGCTTGGTGTCCTTAAGGTAAGAGAGCCCTTCCTCTGGGATAGGCTGACAGTTACAATGTAATTGTTATGAATTACAATAGCAAAGCTGAATACTTGCTAAGGTTAAAGTTGTGTTGTTTCCTTTGTCTTGACTTGCTAAATGGGGATAGCTTGGATTATTTGATGTTCTACTGATTGAGTTGTGTTTTCTGTTGCTTATAATATCAAAGCTTAAACATAGTTGTGTGTTTTGGTGTACATTAGGTGCTGAGACGGTCTACTTGTAGATTTTTGGAGGTCCATTCGAAACCTAGGTCAGAGGTTGCAGAACAGCCGTTTTCCAGTGCCTTATTCACACTGGAAGGGGGCACCGGTTATACCAGGCTGTATGCCATAACAGTATGAAAATAACACATTTCATATTTCATTGTTATATAGTTACAAAAGTTATAAAATAAACTGACATGTAAACTAAAACTGTGTCACAATCACTCAAATATACAATCAACATGCATGTTACAGTCAGAAACAGCAGCATTACAGTGGTATGAAAGATTGTTGTTAGTGAAATATTCAGAAATAACATAAAGAGATAAAAAGAAAGATAAAACCAAAGTGTCACTTGCGGTGTTGGATAGTAACAGGTTATTGAGTCTCTGTTGCAGTTCTACTGTCTTTAGGGTTAATAACATCTTGAAGGTTGAAGTGTGAGCATAAAGATTTCAGATGAGACACAATTATATTAAGAAGAGCACTTTTTTATGGAGCTGGTCTGGGTAGCAGAACGTTATGTAATTGGTATGTAACCAGTTCTTCTGCATAATTAGGAAATTAATGTTAGTATTTTTGGGGAAGCCATAAATAAAGTAAATAACAAATAACTGATCACATATTTACATTTAAATTGCCCAACACTGGCCATCTGCCTACTTGCTGCGTATATCAAATGAAACTCAGCAGATGTTTCTTATAGTGAGTGAAGTATTAGTGCTGGATCATCCGAATGCTATCAAAAGTTTGGTGTGCGACGATGTTCATGGCGGGCTGCAGCAAGTAGACGTTTGCATGAAGCATAATGGGATTGAACATCATAGAATGAAGCTCGTCAGTAAAAACTCCCTTCATGTCTTCATCTGAATTTGAAATAGCACAAAAGTATGTAATCGGACAGGTGTTCCATGCAGTGGTAGGTTGTTGTTTTTTTCCTCTTCTGTGTCTCTGAGGTGCTGGCCTTTCCCCTCTTGTGAGGGATGAGTGTGCACGGCTGATGAGTGCCAACTGGCCTTTTTCCCAAAGTTCCTTATTCAGCCTCTGCAGTATTTATACCAGCCTCGTAACCCAAGTCAGAAGTTGTTGTGTGCCTCATAACTTTGCTTTCGCTTTTACTTATTTCATGGAACCCTTGTCAGCCGATGGTGAGTGCTTCTCATAAATTTCAACCACTTAAAAACTTGAAAATGTGTAGTTCAGTAGCTCTAGGTTACTAGGAGAAAGTTAATTTATACAAACATTTTACGACCATTCATATAATTAGAAAGCAATCATTTCAACACTGCTTGAAATTATAATTAGAGATCAACTGCAAAAAACGATTTCCCATGAGGAGACAATGTAAAGATGCTCGTCTTTCACATGATCAAAGTCTTGTTTTTCTGTGCTCGTGTTCTTTAAAACAAACACTGCCTTTTAGCAGTCTGAGTAGCTCAACATTTGATGATCTGATATTTTACATAACAATACTTCTGTTCTGTGTTTCATCTGCAGCTGAAGCTGAGTGTTGCTGACGATGGCTAGACCAGGTAAAGTGAAACTGTCATTACAGTATGATATTTCCATGCTGCTGTTTCTTTTCAATTCAATTCAATTCAATTCAATTTATTTTTGTATATCGTCAAATCACAACAGAAGTTATCTCAAGACGCTTTATATATAGAGCAGGTCTATGACCGTACACCAGAGTTTAGAGACCCAACAAGATCCACCAAGCGCGCTGTGGCCAGGAAAACTCCCCGATTACTGGGAAGAAACCTGGAGCAGAACCGGGCTCAGGCGGGCGGCCATCTGCCGAGACCGGCTGGGGGGATAGATAGGTAAAGAGAGAGAGAGAGAGAGAGAGAGAGAGAGAGAGAGAGAAGCAGCCACAATGGTAGCCTAGCAGCTGTAATAACTAATACAAGTAGGACTGATAACACAAAACCAATAGTGGTGGATGGAAAGAGTGATAATACAAATATCAGAATTGATGTCATTGGGTCGTCCTCAGACGGGCTTTCAAGTGGAGCTTCCAGCTGTCTCAGTCCACCATACATCTGGCTAGCTCGCCAGCACTGTCCAGCATCTCTCCTCAGTACGTCCATGTATGTCGGTGTGGGACGTCCCTGTGATCGATGCCCGTGCATCGGTTCCCGCAGCATCAGCATGCTTGCTGGGAGTTCTTGATGTCTTTGGCAGTGACCGAGAAGTGTTATTCTCCAGGCTGCCACTTTGTCACTAAGTGTTGGTAGTCCCTCGTTAGCATTGGTAGTCCTTCGTACAGACGTAGTTAATTAATGATGGTAGCAGTTGGTGTCAAGCAGGCACCGGACGCGGTAGCAGATGCAGCCACAATACCGGAGACATCCAGATCCAGGTGAAACCCCGCTCCAGGTATAACCTCGCTCCAGGTGTGACCCCGTTCCAGGCACAGCC
This sequence comes from Sebastes umbrosus, assembly GCF_015220745.1. NCBI lineage: Eukaryota > Metazoa > Chordata > Actinopteri > Perciformes > Sebastidae > Sebastes > Sebastes umbrosus. Next base: position 35,849,145 of record NC_051276.1, on the reverse strand, counting down.
CGAAACAACTACATGGTGCCGTCACCCTGTGGGCCCACCACCTGCAGGGATAGGCATCGGGGTCGGGTACACTGCGAGCCGGGCGGCAGTCGAGGGCGGGGTTATTAGGTGTTCTGATTCCCGGCATCGCAGACTGACTTTTGGAACGTGGAACGTCACCCCTCTGGCAGGGAAGGAACTGGATCTGGTGCGGGTGGTGGAGCGGTAACAACTAGATATAGTTAGGCTCACCTCCACGATCGATGATCGACTTTGTGGTCGTATCATCAGATCTGTGGCCGTATGTCTTGGACACTCTGGTGCAGAGAGGAGCAGAGCTGTCAACTGATCACCTCCTGGTGGTGAGTTGGATCATATGGCGGGGGAGGCTGCCGGACAGGCCTGGTAACCCCAAACGTGTAGTGAGGGTGAACTGGGAACGTCTGGTGGAGGCCCCTGTCCATGAGGTCTTCAACTCCCATCTCCGGAAGAATTTTTCGTGCATCCCGGGGTAGGCTGAGGACCCCAGAAACAGCTGACAGGTACCGGTTGGCCAGAAGGGCTGCAGCTGCGGCGGTCGCCAAAGCAAAAACCCGGGTGTGAGAGGAGTTCAGGGAGATCATGGAGAAGGACTTTGGGTTGGCCTCAAGGAGGTTCTGGAAAACCGTTAGAGGACTCAGAAAGGGTGACTCAGGCTGTGTGCAGCAGGGGAGGAGAACTGCTGACCCAGAATGGGGGATATTGTCGAGTGGTGGAAAGCGACTTCCAGGAACTCCTGAACCCGACCAACACGTTCTCTGTAGAAGAGGCAGGGTTTGAAGACTCGGGGGAAGGCTTGTCAATATTCTTGGCAGAGGTCGCTGAGGTAGTCAAAAAGCTCCTCAGTGGCAAGGTGCCGAGGGTAGATGAGATTCACTCTGAGATGCTTACGGCTCTGGACATTGTTCAACTGTCTTGTTTGACACACCTTTTCAGGTTTCCGTGGAGGTCGGGGACAGTACCTGTGGAATGACAGACCGGGGTGGTGATTCCCATTTTCAAAAAGGGGGACCGGAGAGTGTGCTCCAATTATCGGGGTATCACACTGCTCAGCCTCCCCGGGAAAGTTTATTTTAGGGTGCTGGAAAGGAGACTCCAACCGATTGTCGAACCTCAGATCCAGGAGGAGCAATGTGGATTCCGTCCTGGCCGTGGAACAGTGGACCGGCTCTTTACTCTTGCGGGGCTGTTGGACGTGTCATGGGAGCTGTTACGAGCCATCCAGTCCTTGTATAACCAAAGTGAGAGCTGCGTCCGTATACTCGGCACAAAATCAAACACGTTTTCAGTGGGTGTTGGCCTCCGCCAGGGTTGTCCCTTGTCGCCAATCCTGTTTGTGATTTTCATGGACAGGACCTCAAGGCGCAGCCGGGGGGAGGAGAGTGTCCAGTTTGGGGACCTCAGAATTGCGTCTCTGCCCTTTGCAGATGATGTGGTTCTGTTGGCTTCATCAGACTGTGACCTGCAGCACGCACTGGGGCGGTTTGCAGCCGTGTGTGAAGCGGTCGGGATGAGAGTCAGTATCTCCAAGTCTGAGGCCATGGTTCTCTGCCGGAAACCGGTGGATTGCTCCCTCCAGGTGGGGAGTGAGTCTTTGCTCCAAGCGAGGGAGTTTAAGTATCTCGGGGTCTTGTTCACAAGTGAGTGGAAAAAAGGAGTGGAAGATGGACAGGCGGTTTGGTGCAGCGTCTGCAGTTATGCGGGCGCTGTACCGGACTGTTGTGGTGAAGAGGGAGCTGAGCCGGAAGGCAAAGCTCTTGATTTACCGGTCCATCTACATTCCAACCCTCTTGTATGGTCATGAGCTTTGGGTAGTGACCGAAAGAATGAAATCGCGGATACAAAACGGCTGAAATGAGCTTCCTCCGTAGGGTGGCTGGGCTCAGCCTTAGAGATAGGGTGAGGAGCTCAGACATCCGGAGGGAGCTCGGAGTAGAGGCGCTCCTTCCCGTCAAAAAGGGCCAGCTGGGCGCCTGGGTTAGCTCAGTTGGTAGAGCGGGCGCCCATGTAACAACGCTTGGTCCTGACTGCAGCGGCCCGGGTTCGAATCCGGCCTGTGGCCCTTTCCGCATCCACTCTCTCTTTCCCCCCTTTCCAAGACTCTATCCACTGTCCTCTCAATAAAAAATGGAAAATGCCCCCAAAAAAAGAACTTTAAAAAAAAAAAAAAAAAAAGGGCCAGCTGAGGTGGTTTGGGCATCTGATCAGGATGCCTTCTGGATGCCTCCCTTTGGAGGTTTTCCAGGCACGTCCAACTGGTAAGAGTGCTGGAACACGCTGGAGAGGTTACATATCTCGTTTAACCTGGGAACACCTCGGGGTCCCCCAGGAGGAGTTAAACACACAGATGAGTCCATTCCTAACACTTTTTCCAAACTCTTTAAATTAGTTTTAAAGTGTATGCACAGCGCTTCAACATGTGTAGAAATCCAGAGCTTGACAGACCTCCATGTCTAATTATAGTTGCTCATTACAATTTGATAAGTGATTTAAATATAATTCCGAGATAAATGTTTTGCTTTTTCGCTTTCCATTGGCAAGTTTTTGTTTTGTCCTATAAAGCATCCATTATCATTTTGTCTATTTTCAAAAAGCTTTGGGAATACATCGATTGATTAGTGATGTCATTTGGTTTATACTTAACATTGTTCCTATTTGTGCTTTCTCAAAGTGACCCTTGAAGAAACCAACCTGAAATGGGAGACCTTTAAAGGCTCTATTCCCAACGGAGCGGTTTCAATCTATAACGGATACGAAAAACGCACCGACTACGTTGCCAAATATGGGGACGAGCCCGGCTTCTTCAACCCTCACCTGGATCCTTACTGCCACTACTTCTATGCAGGCGAAGAGCTTCGTAGCTCCACATTTGAGATCCTGGTGAACAAAGATGACTTTGAGTGTTTGGAATGGAAGAATGGCTCCTACGGTTCAGTGCCTGCAAATGCAGTCTACACCTCCCCCAATGACATGTATGTTGGGAAGAACAAGTATGGTCTTGGGAAGGTACATGTTAAATATAAGAACTTCTACCATGCCTGGGGAGGTAAAGAGTATGAATACAAGAACTACCAGGTTCTGACCTTTAACCAAGATGTAACCAGCGAGCACATATCTGATGTCAAGTATAAAACTAATCATCCTAATATCATTAAGTATCCCCCAGAGATCTTGACCAAGTCTGCCATCACCAACAATAGCAACAATCTAGTGACACAGACAGCCACCCTCTCAAAGACAACCCAAGACGAGCAAAGGTGGGACACCAGCTTTTCTATGAAAGCGGGCGTCACGACTAGCATCACTGCTGGAATCCCAAGTATTGCCTCTGCAACTGTTGGGTTTAGCGCGGCGATAGGCCTCCAGTTGTCCAAGGGGACCAGTCATACCGAGTCAACCACCCACTCTGTTGCTGTTGAGTGCAAAGTTCCACCAAAACACTCCTGCAGTGTCAGTATGGTGGGGTATAGGTACAGGGCAGACATCCCTTACACTGCACGCCTCAAACGCACCTACAGAAATGGGAAGACCAAGTGGACGTCCATCACCGGGACCTACAAAGGCGTCAACGTGGGAGAAGTCCGGACTGTGGTGGAACCCTGTGAACATCTGTAGGCCCCGTCCCTGAAAGAATAATGGAAGAGGCTCCATGAGTTACAGTACCTGACATATTGTATGTTGGATACCCGTAACGAAAAGCTAAAAAAAACTAACTTTAATTGACTAACCAATTGAAAATTACAGAAATACTTGGAAACATTGTTGTGAAACTGAGGTGAATCGGTATGATTTCTTTCCTTTCATTGAGCTTAGAGTGATTTAGTCTCAGATATGATTTTATTACAGATATATAATCCCATATGTCTTTGTGCTCATTTAATAGTGATAACAAGTAGTTGATTTTCTTTCATTCTTCAATATGTAATCCTGTGTGCTTTTATATTCACTGGCTGGCAAAACATATGTAAGAAAGTTTCCTTTGCTAAAGGTGTTACGTATCCAATAGTTTGTTGATGTTTAGGTTGTTAACCTAATTTTTGAGTTTTTCTTTTGGGCTTTTTGAAGCTTTTGAGGATATTTGAGATTTTAGTGGATGTTTTGGTTCCTTTTTGTATCATTATATTCATGTAACCTGTAATCTTCATATTATCTTTAAAAACCAATAAAACTGGATTGTATTCTGTACATTCCAACCAAAGTCCTGTCTTGCTCATCTCTGAGGGTGTCTGCTTGGTGTCCTTAAGGTAAGAGAGCCCTTCCTCTGGGATAGGCTGACAGTTACAATGTAATTGTTATGAATTACAATAGCAAAGCTGAATACTTGCTAAGGTTAAAGTTGTGTTGTTTCCTTTGTCTTGACTTGCTAAATGGGGATAGCTTGGATTGTTTGATGTTCTACTGGTTGAGTTGTGTTTTATGTTGCTTATGTTATCAAGGCTTAAACATAGTTGTGTGTTTTAGTGTACATTAGGTGTTAGATTGGCATCCAAATTAGATTGATACATTAGACACATCATTCAAAACTAAAAACCTGTGTATGTTGTTTGCAACATTGAAATACCTACACTCAATTATCAATCACCTGCACCCAGAATGCACCTGTGAAAACACCTGTAATCAATTAGATCACTTAGAAACCAGAGCTTGAACACTATAAATAGGATTCAGTTCGCTCTTTGGTGTGTACAACAATGGAGGATGATTTTAGAGAGAGAGTCATACTGTTATGAGTATTGAGAATAAACCCATTACATTTGTGCTCATAGTCTACAGTTTATGCACAGCATGCTACACATGGAAATGCCAATGACTCTAGATAATAGTGTTTTATACTGTGCACACCAGTGTGCAGTTGTCACGTGGGAAGAGCTATTTATTAGGTGTTTGTGTGAAAAGTTGTTAAATTAACAAAGTGTTTGCTTTTGCAAAAGATATAAAATATTCTGTATTTTGTGTGTTGAGTTTTGACAAAAAGGGCTCTTGTTTCAGAAACTGTGTTTTAGCAATTGCAAAAACAAACAAACTGTAAAGTATTTTAAACACAAACTTAATGTTTATGCTAATAAATAAATAAAAAGTGATTTAGATTTTTTGGGCTTTTGGACCTGCAGTTTGCGTTTTATCTATGTTGCTCGTTTTTCAAGTTTGTTCGATTTTTTTCTACCAAAAAATGCTTGATTTTATTGAGTTGATTGACACCAATCAATGCAACGCACACAGGAAATGTAGGAGCTGCTGGAAATAATTCCCACTAATTGTGGACGGTGGTGAAACAGCTTCAGTTACGTCTCAGAAAACAAACCAAAAAGGAAAATTTAGCTTTATTAAGTTGAATTGGTGGTGATATTCTAAAGTCACAGTTTGATTGCCAACATATTATGTCCTGTCAGTATTGTATGTTGATGTCTTGTATACTAACTGCAAAAACACTAAACTATGACGGTCCTAATAATAATATGTTGTTTATTGATACAAATTATAAATAGATTAAGTAACTTGTAACTAAAGCTTCAAAGAGCACTTATTATGCTTTTGTGCTTTTTCCATTAGTGCGTTATGTAGTTTTGTGTGCATGTTAAAGGTCTGCAAAGTTACAAATTCCAGGCCAACATATAAGTATGCACCTGAAAATAAGTATAATAGGTACTCTTTAATTGTCACTGTAACCATAGCAACCAATATAATATTTCCATAGTACAGAGCAAAATCTGAGAAAATGTTAACAAGTATAAAATTATTGACATCTTTCCACAATTCACATGTAAATTTACAGGACCAGAATAAATGAGAGCAAGTTTCAGGATAAGATTCACAGAAGGAACAATTTACATCTATGTTACTCTTTAACTTCTGTAAGAAATGTTTCACTGGATAGAATCTGTGGATCAACTTAAAGGACACCTCTTTGACCTTATTTGTTAACAAGTTCCTAATAAGGATGGGCGATACTGCACAATTAGGTTTCGATCTGATAATATAGGGGCAGGATTGCCGATATCGATACCTATACGATACTCTTTATAATTACAAGCAGTTTATGTTCTTCCATGTTGCTTTCCACCGTTAATGACTCATTACATGCATGTTAAAAAACAGATCTCTTTTTAAAGGCAAATAACAAACCCTTGCAAAAGTATACTTCAAGTTTACTTCATGAAGTAAACTTGAAGTATACTTAAAGTATATTCCCAAGTAAACTTTATGTAATAAGTATACTAATATCAATGTACTAGTAGTATACTTGTAAGTGTACTACTTCAATAAGATAAGATCAGATCAGATATTCCTTTATTAGTCCCGCAGTGGGGAGATTTGCAGTGTACAGCAGCAAAAGGGATAGTGCAAAAAAACAAGATGCATCGGCTAACACAGTAAGTATTTGTTACACTGTCCCTATTTAACATATGCAGTCATTATGATAGCTTTATGTTACAAATTGTTGAGGAGTTTAATAGACTTCGGCAAGAATGAATGTTTGTTATAGAACATTATTTCAGGATTAAATTAATATGATTTCAAAAATATGAGGTTGTTTTTTTTTGGTTGTTTTTTTGAATATAGTAATTATTAGCCCGAATGATCGACACTCCAGACCAGTAGGAGGCGGTAATGCACCAAATCGTTGTTTGCCAACCGCCAATAAACACCAAAGAAGAAGAAGAAGACTCTGTCATCAGTCAGTGGCTGCATGTGTAGCCGACCTGTCAAGCATGTTCTTATAGAGGGCAACAAATATGACAAAGAAAGAAGGGAATTGATATCAGAAGTAGATGATGGAAATATTACAATCTGCTAGAAAAGACATCTAAGAAAGTACACAATCTTCTAATTAATTACTTAAGGGCAACAAGAATAATGGAGATAATTTAATTATTATTAGTATCATTATTATTGTTATTATTATTAATAATTATAAATTTTTATTTTAATTTATTTTTTATTTTTTGTTTTTTAAATTTATTTTATTATTATTATTTTTTAATTTATTTTTTTCCTGCTCCACCTCCAGCCCAGTAGGAGGCGGTAATGCGCCTAGAAGCTGGTTAACCAACCAACAATAAACACCAAAGAAGAAGAAGACTTTGTCAACATGTGTAGCACGGCTCCGTGTCCGGTTTAACGGCGGTTTAACGGCGGTCACACCGTGTCGTTAGTGTCTGTATCAGCCCAGACTGGACCATCAGCAGTCAGAAGAACAACCGAACCGAACCGAGCCGAGCCAACATGGCTCATCTGACTCAGAACCCCGCTGATAAAGAGAGGTGAGTCTTCTCTCTGTTAGCCTGTTAGCCTAGCTGAGCTACAGCTAACAGAACTCCTCTAGCAGATTAATGGATTTAAGGTTAACTCTTGTTTCCAGTAACCTGACTGACTCTTTAATCATTACTGGAGCAAACATGTCCATCCTGAAAGGTCACTCTTCAATTCGGCACACATTTAACTCTGATTTTAAATCTTAATCCAACAATAAAACACTCTTTCTGGTTTCTGGTTGAACCCTCAGCGGTGAGGAGAATGAGGGATGGTGGGAGTTATGTTAACTAACTGCTGGTAAGACCAGTTAAATATTAATGTTAATAAACCTGTTAACCACTAAACTACTTTACAATCACCGTTTGTATTGTGTTGAATATAATAAAGCCTTCTGCAGAAACTGTGTCAGATGTAAAAGTGGTCTTTATTTACATGGAGTCTGGTCTGCTGGTGTAACTCCTCTAGCATGACGTGTATTAAAGGTCCTTTAATCCTCAATATTTATATCGATCCCAGATGTGTTTTATTGGTGTTTATGGCTGAAGACGATGGAGGACAAGGGGATTATATTTAGTGTACATTAGGTTAACATGTCAGTCAAGAGTTTAGCAATGGATTTATTTATTATTAGCAGAGTCAGTTACAGTAGCTCTTCATTCATTCATTCATTCATTCATTCATTCATTCATTCATTCATTCAGACAGACAGACCAGTGTTCATCAGCTGCTTAAAGTCAGTAGAGCTCTACAGTAAACTCAATTAACTGAAAGGAGAAGGGATTAAAGTGGAAGCTCAATAGAAACTTTCTACTATGATTATTTTCATCATGTAATAATCTGCAAACTATTTTTTCAATCACCTAAACTAATGAATCGTTTGTTTCAGGTTCATCTGCGTCTATCCGATCTACATCAACAGTAAGAAGACGCTGGCTGAAGGACGAAGGATCCCCTCAGAGAAGGTTTTATTACTCTCCACTGTTATCATCACGTTTCACCATCAACAAGCTGCTCGTTGTTAGCGGCTGGGAAAACACATTGATTCATATATGTATCGCAATTTCTCTTTTACGATTTCTAAATAGATGTTTTAATGTCAGAATCGATATATCTGCTTCATTTGAGTCTACGTGTAGTCTGAGTAACGTGACGTCATATCCGTTCTGTCCAGGAGGAAAGCGCTAGAGCGAACATTTCGTGTAACTTGTAGTAAATAAGCAACTGGTGTTGTGTGTCTGCAGGCGGTGGAGAACCCGTCCTGCGCTGAGATCAGAGACGTGCTGACGGCTGCTGGGGTGAACGTCTACGTGGAGGTAAAGAGAAAAACTAAGAAGAGAAAATCACTGTGTGAAGATGACAACAGATATTTATATTTCTGCGTGTGTTTCCCAGAACAAGATGCACCCCAGAGAGTGGAACCGGGACGTCCAGTTCAGAGGTCGTGTCAGAGTTCAGGTGAAGCAGGCGGACGGCAGCTTCTGTCAGGACAAATTCACCTCCCGTAAGTCCAACCGACACGCTGCGCACCAGGTGTGACTTCATGTGATGTTAACAAACCGTCCAGACCTGCCTGGAGTTTCATCGGTTTAGGGGCCGAGGCCACCTGGTCAGTGGTGCTGGCCGTTTTTTGAGGGGTCAAAGGCCAAATGCCATCAAATAAATCACTGATTTAAAGGTGCTGTTGATAACGTTCAGCCACGAGATGATTTGTCTCCATAAAAATGTTATCAATAAGACCTTTTAAAGTCTTCTAAAATAATGAATTTAACTTAACACATATTATAACTATCTGTGGAATAAATGTTTTCTTCCAGGTAAAGACGTGATGTTTTTATTCTTCCAGGTAAAGACGTGATGTTTTACGTAGCGGAGATGATCCCTAAACTGAAGACTCGGACCCAGAAGAGTGGAGGAGGAGAGACCAGCTCTCAGCAGGGCGAGGGAGGAAAGAAGAGCAAGAAGAAGAAGAAATAGACACATAGAAATGACTTGTTTTTCTTTTTTAAATTAATTTTAAATATGAGGTCAGTCAGGCAGAATCCAAACTACATGAAGCTTTGTGAATTGTTTTTTTTGAAGGGTTTCTTGTCGTTGTTGTGACCTCAGAGACCTGCTTCTGACCCCTCCCAACATCTCCAGCTCACAGCTCATGGTGTAGTTTCTGTTATTTCCGAGTGGACGGCGTGCTTCCTTTGTTTCTGTTTAACACGCCGTCCCTCTTCCTCCTCGTTTTGTTACCATCAGTGTGTCTCTTTGAAGACAAGATGAATAAAGAGTTCATTTTCTCACATTTTAATTGGTTTAATTTGAGCACATTTATAGACCTTTTCATTGCCTTTCTGTTGCTAGGGGCAACGGCTTTAGTCTACGTTCTCAGGCACAGTCACGCATTTGATTCGCCTCTTGTTCACGTCCACACTTTGTGAGCCGAAAGGGCGAAAAAAACATACTTTCTAACCCTCCCGTTTTCCCGGAAGACTCACGTTTTCCATCACCCTCTGTTCACTTTTTTTCCTTTTGGTTATCTCAGCCTGTTTCTGGAACTGAACAGTGTGTATGATCTTTACTGTTTCCACCCAGACGACAGTAGAGCTACACCAAATGCCGTTTGCCGGCGGAAGAGAGCTGTCCATGCTCGTGACACAGCGCCGTTTGAGCTCATATTTGAGCTGCGCTCGCCACAGCGTGCAGCACCCAAAGTTGGGCTTTGCTCGATGCAGCGAAAAGCCGTCGTGGTGCCGACGTAAACCGCTGGAAATAACGGGTTTCAGAGAGCAGTGGCGCCTTTGTTGCATTGTGTCGAGTTCACACCGGAGGGACGAACACTCAGTTTTCTTTCCTGGGAGTTAAAGATTCAAATGAATAGTTTAAGTGAACTTATTATTTTGTTATCATATCTCTGCAACAACGTGGTCGGGGGTATATATAGCGCTCCGCGTGTCCATCCCTCCGTCCGTTCACGCGTCACACTTTTGTTTCAGGAGCAGAACTCTGACACTATTTAACTTAGGAACTTCAGATTTGGTGTGATGGTTGACAATGTGGTCTAGTTGTGCCTGATGGGGGCCACCCTAAACCATTTTTACCCGTCCAGTCCAATTAAAACAGGGTGAAAAACTGCCCAATCAAGTGTCCTGATGGGTGCAGTGCGTCGGCTTTGTTGCTAATTTGTGTACCGTTGCCATAGTGACAGTTGAAGCGGGCTGACTTCCGTATAAACTGAAAAGTAGACTAAGTTTAGCGGTAAGGACTAAAGCGAGCAGTGTAGCGGTAACATTACGAAGCACAGAGAGCCGGAGACTTAATGCTTCATCCACATACTCTGGTCACAGCGTAGGAAAGCACAGTGCTATCGCCAGATGAGGGACTTTGTTTGGCTCATTTTCTGTAACCAGTGTAGCATTAAAGCACGGTGGAATTAGCAAGCTAATTAGCTAACTAGCGGTCGTGCTGCTGCGGCGGGCCCCAGGCAGCCTCGGCCCCTCGGCCCCTTGGCCCCTCGCTCAGCCCCGAGTCTCAAGACCGGCCTCTAAGAGAACTTCTAAACTCCGAAAACGTTGGAGCAAATGTTCGATTCACCATCTAATATCGTAAAACTGTCAATATTTCAAATCTGCACAGTTGATTTCTCACCTCAAACATTCCCAGAAGTGAATTTAGTGATGAAATAGCTACGAAAAATGTAAAAACAAAGGAGCCGTTTTCAGCTGCTGTTGTTGTGACCGTAGCCTGTACCGTTCCAGCGCATGTGATGACATCACAATGTGATGTCATGAGAATGTAGTAGAGAAGGATGTTAGTGATCAACTCGTAGTCAACTCACACAATGAGCGAAAACATCTGAATAAACTCCTGTTCCAGATGTTTGTCTCTCTGCCTGTCCACCTGTGTGCTGTGAGCTTCATGTATTCGACACCAGTGATTCACATTCAGAGAGAAAAGATGTTTGAGTAGTTTACAACTGTCTGTTAATAATAACGGAACGACAGCTTAATAATTACCGGCAAATAATGCTAATAAACATGAGCCCGTCAGTCATAAAGGTCACATGGTATCATTGTTTATTACAGAACCGGCTCATGTTGTTAACCAGACAATAAAATATTATTCGGAGCATCTTTTATTAGTAACATTGATCGATTTATTGATCAGCTTCAGTGTTCACAACGTAAACAGATACCAGTACTTCTGCTTTATAGACACCATAATGTCATCAAGTTGTATTTATACTGTATGCATGTATTCAGAGAGGCACACATATTGAAATCATTTGACTGTTTATTTGATTTTTAATTAAGTTTTATTTTATTTATTGTTATTATTTGTAATATATACTTTGTGGGAGAAACCTGAGCACCAGGAGAATCCCCTTACTGAAATACTATTGATTGAAGTTTTTTAATACTCTAAATTACCCCCAAATATTTTTTTTTATATTTAATGGTAATTTAGAGTGTCCAATTAGCCTCATGTATAACTTGGACTGGGAGAAACCTGAGCACCAGGAGAAAACCCACGCAGACACGGAGAATATACAAACTCCACACAGCCGGACAGGTGGAGGTGTCTCTGTGAGGCTGCAGTGCTAATCACTAATCACTAATCACTAATCACTGAGCCACTGTGCCGCCCTCAAAGTAAACGACGTACCCCCCCCCCCCAAGAGAAAACCCACGCAGACACAGGGAGGGTGATGGGGGGAGACAGGGGGAGAGAAGGGGAGAGAGGGGGAGACAGGGGGAGAGAGGGGGAGACAGGGTGGGGGGTGTTATGCCAGACGGATATAGTGAAGTATTGTTGGTGCAATGTATTTTTGCAAGCAATGCTGTTTTTTACATGTGATTATTATAATAACAATGATAAGTAAAGTAAATAAATTATCCAGTAAATATTTAAATAAATCAATTAATTAACCAATCCATCCACCATCTAACCATCCCATTGATTCATTGTAATAGTAGTAATAATAATAATGGTTACTAATAATAATAATAATAATAATAATATATATATATGTACATACACATATATATACATATACATACACACACACACACATAATAATAATAATAATAATAATCACAATAATAAAAATTATAATAATAATAAACGAACAAGACAAAAATCAAAATAGAAATACATATATGCATGTTGATATTGTCTGAAGGTAGTGAAAACATAGTAGTAATAATAGTGGTAAACGAGTAGACAGTATACTAATAAGAATAACCACAGTAATACTAAAATTAAAAAATTAAAAAAGAATAATAATGCTAATGATAATAATGATAATACTAATAGAGGTAATTTGTAATATTAATAAAGAATATAATATAATAATAAAGAGAGAGAAGAGAGAAAAAACAACAACAACAACACAAGTAAGATTATAATAGTTGAAGAAAAAAAAATAGTATTAATAAATAAACAAGTAAAATACATTCATGTTAAAAATAATAGCTGAGTGGAATAATGATAATAGTATAATAGTAATAATAATACAAACAGTAATAGTAGTAACCATAACCGTGACAATAGGTATGTCAGTAATAGCTATAATAATAGTAATAATAATAACAATAACAATAATAACAGGAGCAATAGCAGCATCAATAATAATAATATTGATAATACCTATAGTCATAGTGCCATTAGTAGTAGATCAATAAATAAGCCACTTAATCAATTTGTTCATTAGTAAATTAGTAATAGTGGTAGTCGTAATAATAATGACAAATGGAGAGGAAAGAAAATAACCAAATAAACCAATTAATCAAGTATTGAAACAGCAACCAATTAATCAATTGTAATATTATTAATAATAATAATAATAATAATATCATTATTACTGTCATTAAGAGAAAAGTACAAATAAAATAAGAATAGAAACTCATATATGCGTGCTAATAATGTCTGAAGGGAGTGAAAACATAGATAGTGATCTAATATAGTAATAAGTTGGACATCCATTATGCAATAATAATTGATTGATAATCTATATGATATAGCAATGATAATAATAGTATAGTACAGCAGCACAGTTTATACTAAGACAATAATAATAACAACAAACAGCACAGTTTATACTAAGACAATAATAATACCAACAATCATACAAACAAATTACTAAGAAGAAAAAGATAAATAAATAAATGAATTTTAAAAATATACAAAACATTCAAAATCCCATTGGTTATGATGGTGGAGACCAGAGCAACGATTGTGCGAGGTGTGTGGGGAATGAGGTATTGGTAAGGGGAGAGGTTTAGAAAAGAGAGAGAGGGGGAAAAAAAGGAATGACGCACACATAAAACAATAGTTTTTTTTAATTTTTTTTTTTATTTAGGTGACAGGGTGTATGTTTATTGTGGATGGTTGACAGGCAAAAAGATGTGATGGGTGAAATTGGTGAGGAAATGTTATTTATTTATGTATTTGTTTATTATTTATTTTTGCATTTATTTTATATTTATTTTTAAATGTATGCATTTACTTATGTATTTATGCTTTATTTATATCTGCACGGTTTTCCCCATTGCATTTCCCCAACTTATTTATTTCTGTATTCTTTTCTTTATACATGTCTGTCTCATTATGCAAATGAGGGAGCTATAAATAAAAAAATGCAAAAATAAATAAATGTATAAAAATAAATAAGTAAATAAATAAGGTAATTAATACAAAAATAGATAGACAGAAATATCAATTTATGTCACATTTTATCAATTAATTAATGGCCACATTTATTTCTAATATTATTTTTTCTACATTTAATGACGTATTTATTGATCGATTGATTGATTTTGTCAGGTTCATTCCTCCAGCATGGCCCCACAGTGTGAAACCAGTCATCCCAGTGAGTGTTCTGCTGTTTTCTTTAGTTGTTTTTTTTCATTTTTTGTTTTCTTATTATTATTTCAAAATGACAGTATCCATAGTAACAGCAGGAAACATTAAAAACATTTACATACAGAAGAATTATAGCGAAAACATAAACAAAGAGCTGTGCCAAACATAAAAGGACAACAGAAATGAAACAAAACCAACACAAAATAAAAAAAAAAAACACAATAAAGAAATGAATAAATAAATAAATAATAAGAAAAAAGGACCACGCGAGAGTTTGACAATAATTTCACTTAAAAACTCTAAAGATAGTTTGGTTATTGTTTTAACATGTTGTTGTTTACATCCAGCAGGATGCTGATGCAGACCCCGGACGTGACGTCATCTCTTCGGCTGCTCTCTGTAT
>NC_051276.1:35809621-35829621 GCF_015220745.1 Sebastes umbrosus | reverse complement strand
CCCTCAGGTTAACCACCACGCTCTGCTTTATACTGTTTAACTGAATGAGGGACTCCTCCATAGTCAGTGTATTACTGCAGTAGATGGAGTAGGGAGCAAAGTAATGTCCTGCTGTGGACGGGGGCAGCAGCTAAACACATTTTAAACACCTTAAAACATCTATATCTGTTTAAGTGTACGCTATAGAGAATATATTCACCTCTTTACCTCGCTGTCAGACAGCCCTTTCTGACGGGGAACTGAAGCCGTTATCTATCCTCTCTTCAAAGCCACCAGACTCCACTCACAAAAACAGTCATTTAACCTCTCAGAACACAGGAGTTGCTGGTTTACCGCTGCACCGATCAGTTCGTTTGTGTTATTGTGTGAACACAAACATATGGAGGACGGAACCTGCCAAAATAAAAAATAATTAATTAATTACTCAATAAATAAATAAATATGTCATTAAATGTAGCAAAAATAATATTAAAATAAATGTAGCCTTAATTAATTGATAAAATGTGACATAAATTGATGTTTCTTCTTTATTTATTTATCTTTGTATTAATTCCCTTATTTATTTAGTCTTCAGTTTAATTTGCCCTTTTATTTATTGATGTATTTATTTTTATAAATTATTTTATGCATTTATTTATTTTTGCATTTATTATTTTTTATAAATTTTATATTTATTTTTATTATATTTTCATTTATTTATTCCTGCGTTTCACCCCTTATTTATTTCCTTAAACTTATTTATTACTGTATTCCTTTCTTTATACATGTCTCTTTATGCATTCTGCCTCATTATGCAAATGAGGGAGCTGTAAATAAGTAGATAAATAAAAGATAAATGCAAAAATAAAATACATTTAAAAATATATAAAAATAAATACATGAGTAAATAAATAAGGCAATCAATATAAGGATAATAAATAAGGAATCAAATTAAAACAGAAATATCAATTTATGTCACATTTTATCAATTAATTAATGGCTACATTTATTTTTAATATTATTTTTGCTACATTTAATGACATATTTATTTATTTATCGAGTCATTCATTTATTTATTCATATATTTTTGATTTTGGCAGGCTCCGTCCTCCATACAGACAAACTAAGCGATGGAGTACCTCATACCACCTCACTTCATTCAATACTAACTTCAGCACTAGTTTCAGTGTTTACACCACGTTATCTGTCCACTGTTGATGTTTTTAAGAGCTCAACCAGGGAAAGTTAACCGCCTCTCCTCAGCAGAACAAAAGCACTTTAACGCTGAGCGATATGTTGGAAATCAATTTGATTTTATTAATTGTTATTGATTGTTGTTTCTCCATGAAACTAAGGCATCACATTAAAAAATGGTCCAACTAACAGCCTGTTGTGTGCTGGTTCCAGTGTCTGTGAGGAGGGGAGGCGGCGGGTGTGCGAGGAGGATTTACTTCCCGTCCTGGTCGACCTGCTGAAGGACGAAGACGTGGAGGTTCAGGCCAACGCTGCAGGAGTCATCATGTACACCGTAATCATCACCACAGGTTCATGTTCTCACTTCCTGTTTGTTTCTGGTTTTACTCTGTCTCTAAATACTACAATACCCATGAGCCTCGGCTGCTGTTGGTCTGGAGAAGAAGCCGAGGAACAAAACCTGTCAATAAATAATTGCAAAATAATAATAAAAATAAAGACATGAATAAATGAAACAAATAATTAATTCAATTAATTAAATAAAAGGGAAAATTAAACAGAAGAGTAAATAAATAAGGGAATTAATACAAAGATAAATAAAGAAGCAAATTAAAACAGAAATATCAATTTATGTCTAATTTTATCAATTAATTTATTTATTTTTAATATTATTTTTCAACATTTAATGACATATTTATTTATTTATTGAGTCACTTATTTATTTATTCATTTATTTTTAATTTTGGCAAGTTCCGTCCTCCATAGTTATGATGATGATGAGAGTTTGTCTTCTGTCTGAACCTTAAACGCACCATGTGACTCCTCCTGACCAAGGTAACAGAGTTTGATTGCAGGTAAGCATCAGTGTCTGGATCTGAACGTCATCCCCATCCTGCTCGACCTGGTGTCCAACAACAAAGAGGAGGAGGAGGAGGAGGAGGAGAGGAAGAGGAGGAGGAGGAGGAGGAGGAAGGCTCTGGTCCTGTACTCCCTGAGGGCTCTGACGGCGCTGGCTGAAGCTCCGGAGGGCCGCCGCCTCCTGCTGGAGCAGCTCCCCCGGCTGCTGAGGAGGAGCGAGGCGGAGGAGGAGGACCAGGACATCCGGCGGGCCGCTCAGACCGCCGTCAGGGTCGTCACCTGGACTCCCTGAGACCCCGGTGACCTCTGACCTCCAGAACAGAGCTGCAGGGTCAGCCTCACCTGATCGCATAATAAAGAATTAATTAATTCTATCTATTATTATTCATTAATTATACTCTAACCTGCTGCCACAGAGCAGATTGTGTCCAGTCAGATGTGAGAGAGGATTACTCTGTTTGTCTGAATGGTCTTTCACAGAAAGTCCTCTTTACTAATATGTAAAGATGTTATTTTGTTGTAAGTTTTCACATATTTTTACTGATATTTTTCACATATTTTTTAGACATTTTTCACGTATTTTTTGGATATTTTTAAGACACACTGGACCATAAATCACTGCACATTCTGTATGCTTCACTTGTATCACCATATCTGAATTACTGTGTGGAAGTGGGGTAATGCATACTACAGAAGAGAGCAATCAGGATAGTAAATAATGTGGGATATAGGGAACACACCAACACACTGTTTTTAAAGTCACATGCATTGAAATGTATGGATTTGGTCAAATTTAAAACCGCAATAATTATGTTTAAAGCAAGACATAATTCACTTCCGGGCAATATTAAAAAAATGTTTTGTGACAGGGAGGGGGGTTATAATTTAAGAGGAAAATTTAATTTTAAAAAGCATTCTGTTCGTACAAAAAAGAAGAGTATGTGTATTTCAGTCTGTGGGGTGGATTTGTGGAATGGGTTAGGTGATGGGTTGAAGGGGAGCACAAATAAAATCAATTTAAAAAGCTATACAAGAAAGATATCTTTGTTGTGTTAAAGGTTGGTTATATACTTTTTAACTCCAGATGGATTTGTGGGAGGTAAATAAACTTGGGATGCTGTTCATATATTCAACTTGGGATGTAAATAAATCTGGGATAGTTTTTATATTATATTATATTATCACTCTATGATATATGAATTAAATGAGGAGAAGTGAGAAAGAGGTAGGGAAATATAAGTTTTTCTTCTACCTACTCCTTTTCGGACACTATAACTCTTGTTTTGTTTGTTATTATTTTGTATCTGTTTTTATTTATTTTATGTTCGAAATAAAGTCTTTCATTCATTCATTCATTCATTTCTTCACATATTTTACTAATATTTTTTGGATATTTTTCACTAATAATTGTCAGACATTTTCGGATATTTTCACATATTTCTGAATGGTGTTTCGTGGTTTTAGCTTGTATAAAGTCCTCTTTATAAATAGATGTTATTTTGTTTAGTTTTCACATATTTTATTAATATTTTCCAGACATTTTTCGGATATTTTACATATATGTTTCAGACATTTTCACAGATTTTTCAGATATTTTCAAATATTTATTTTTTATATATTTCACTAATAATTTCCAGACATTTTCCCAGATTTTTGAATATTTTAAAATATTTATTTCACATATTTTACTAATAATGTTTCAGACATTTTTCGGATATCTTTCACATATTTCTGACTGGTGTTTCATGCTTTTAGCTTGTAGAAATTCCTCTTTATTAATAGATATTGTTTAGTTTAGTACATTAAATAAATAAATAACTATCAACTAGTATTAACTAATATTTGATATAAAATAAAATTAAGTGCAGTAAAGATTTAAAGTCACACAGTATCAATAAAACAAGAAAAACAAAACAAGCTAAATGTTAAACTTATTGAAGGTAGATCAGAAAAGAATATTCACACCAAATATTACTATTAATTGTATATTTTTAATATAATAGAAGTCACAAACTTCCACTTAAAAATGGTTGCTGATATGACCAGTGTTGAGAGAGATGTTGATAACATTAAGGGCTCTTCTCTAGTTGCTTTATCTTTTACATGTAATGAGTTACACAGACTCTGACTGAGAGTCATAGAAACCTGAGCGCAGTGAGATGTGACGGAGGACCAGTGGAGGTCTCCCAGTGTCCCCAGCTGGGCCACAGACCCCAGGTTGGTCTCCCAGTGTCCCCAGCGGGGCCACAGACCCCAGGTTGGCCTCCCAGTGTCCCCAGCGGGGCCACAGACCCCAGGTTGGCCTCCAAGTGTCCCCAGCAGGGCCCACAGACCCCAGGTTGGCCTCCCAGTGTCCCCAGCAGGGCCCACAGACCCCAGGTTGGCCTCCCAGTGTCCCCAGCAGCGCCCACAGACACCAGTTTGAGCAGCGTCCCTGCAGCAGAGTGTTGTTCCTGTCTGACCTGCTGCTCTGAATGATGTCGCCGCTCTTCAGTCAAATTAAGGCCATCAGCTCAGAATCCTGCATAAAGCTCCTTTATGTGCTTCCTGCTGAGGCTGCAGGCTGCAGGCGCTCACATGAAGACAGGAAACGGAGACGGAGAGGAGATGAGAGGAGAGGAGAGGAGATGAGAGGAGAGGAGAGGACAGGAGAGGAGAGGAGAGGAGAGGAGAGGAGAGGAGATTACTCTTCTGTTTAATTTTCTCTTTTATTTATTTATTTTTATTACTTTTATTTGCATTCATTTTTTATTTATTTATTTATTTTTGCATTCATTTTTTATTTGTTTTATATTTATTAAATGTACGTATTTATTTATGTATTTATTTATTTATTTATTTATTTATTTATTTATTTATTTATTTATTTATTGCATGATTTTCCCTTTGCATTTCACCCATTATTTATTTCCCTAAACTTATTTATTTTTTATTTTATCAGGTTCCGTCCTCCGTATGTAACAGACAGGAGATTACTATGTAAAATTTAACAAACATCAACCTGCAGAGACAGTCACACTGTTCTTATCCTGGTTTGAAACTTTATCTGAAAAATTATCTTTATAGAAGTTTTGTGTCTCTTTATAGATGTTTTTTTAGTTTTGTCTCTGCAGCTATTTTGTGTCTTTATGGTCATTTCGCATCTTTGTAGTTGTTTTGCATCAATTTCTTGTTGTTTTGTGACTCTTTGAGAGAGAGACAGGTAATAAACTGGTCCAGAGAGAGAGACAGGTAATAGACTGGTCCAGAGAGAGAGAGACAGGTAATAGACTGGTCCAGGGAGAGACAGACAGGTAATAGACTGGTCCAGAGAGAGAGACAGGTAATAGACTGGTCCAGAGAGAGAGAGACAGGTAATAGACTGGTCCAGAGAGAGACAGACAGGTAATAGACTGGTCCAGAGAGAGAGAGACAGGTAATAGACTGGTCCAGAGAGAGAGACAGGTAATAGACTGGTCCAGAGAGAGAGAGACAGGTAATAGACTGGTCCAGAGAGAGACAGACAGGTAATAGACTGGTCCAGAGAGAGAGAGACAGGTAATAGACTGGTCCAGAGAGAGAGACAGGTAATAGACTGGTCCAGAGAGAGAGACAGGTAATAGACTGGTCCAGAGAGAGACAGACAGGTAATAGACTGGTCCAGAGAGAGACAGACAGGTAATAGACTGGTCCAGAGAGAGACAGACAGGTAATAGACTGGTCCAGAGAGAGAGACAGGTAATAGACTGGTCCAGAGAGAGACAGGTAATAGACTGGTCCAGAGAGAGACAGACAGGTAATAGACTGGTCCAGAGAGAGAGACAGGTAATAGACTGGTCCAGAGAGAGAGACAGGTAATAGACTGGTCCAGAGAGAGACAGACAGGTAATAGACTGGTCCAGAGAGAGAGAGACAGGTAATAGACTGGTCCAGAGAGAGAGACAGGTAATAGACTGGTCCAGAGAGAGACAGACAGGTAATAGACTGGTCCAGAGAGAGAGACAGGTAATAGACTGGTCCAGAGAGAGAGAGACAGGTAATAGACTGGTCCAGAGAGAGACAGACAGGTAATAGACTGGTCCAGAGAGAGAGAGACAGGTAATAGACTGGTCCAGAGAGAGAGAGACAGGTAATAGACTGGTCCAGAGAGAGAGACAGGTAATAGACTGGTCCAGAGAGAGACAGACAGGTAATAGACTGGTCCAGAGAGAGACAGACAGGTAATAGACTGGTCCAGAGAGAGAGACAGGTAATAGACTGGTCCAGAGAGAGAGAGACAGGTAATAGACTGGTCCAGAGAGAGAGACAGGTAATAAACTGGTCCAGAGAGAGAGACAGGTAATAGACTGGTCCAGAGAGAGAGACAGGTAATAGACTGGTCCAGAGAGAGAGTGACAGGTAATAGACTGGTCCAGAGAGAGAGACAGGTAATAGACTGGTCCAGAGAGAGACAGACAGGTAATAGACTGGTCCAGAGAGAGACAGACAGGTAATAGACTGGTCCAGAGAGAGAGACAGGTAATAGACTGGTCCAGAGAGAGACAGACAGGTAATAGACTGGTCCAGAGAGAGAGACAGGTAATAGACTGGTCCAGAGAGAGAGACAGGTAATAGACTGGTCCAGAGAGAGAGACAGGTAATAGACTGGTCCAGAGAGAGACAGACAGGTAATAGACTGGTCCAGAGAGAGAGACAGGTAATAGACTGGTCCAGAGAGAGACAGACAGGTAATAGACTGGTCCAGAGAGAGAGAGACAGGTAATAGACTGGTCCAGAGAGAGAGACAGGTAATAGACTGGTCCAGAGAGAGAGAGACAGGTAATAGACTGGTCCAGAGAGAGAGACAGGTAATAGACTGGTCCAGAGAGAGAGACAGGTAATAGACTGGTCCAGAGAGAGACAGACAGGTAATAGACTGGTCCAGAGAGAGAGAGACAGGTAATAGACTGGTCCAGAGAGAGAGACAGGTAATAGACTGGTCCAGAGAGAGACAGACAGGTAATAGACTGGTCCAGAGAGAGAGACAGGTAATAGACTGGTCCAGAGAGAGAGACAGGTAATAGACTGGTCCAGAGAGAGACAGACAGGTAATAGACTGGTCCAGAGAGAGAGACAGGTAATAGACTGGTCCAGAGAGAGACAGACAGGTAATAGACTGGTCCAGAGAGAGAGACAGGTAATAGACTGGTCCAGAGAGAGAGACAGGTAATAGACTGGTCCAGAGAGAGAGACAGGTAATAGACTGGTCCAGAGAGAGAGAGACAGGTAATAGACTGGTCCAGAGAGAGAGACAGGTAATAGACTGGTCCAGAGAGAGACAGACAGGTAATAGACTGGTCCAGAGAGAGAGACAGGTAATAGACTGGTCCAGAGAGAGAGACAGGTAATAGACTGGTCCAGAGAGAGAGACAGGTAATAGACTGGTCCAGAGAGAGAGAGACAGGTAATAGACTGGTCCAGAGAGAGAGACAGGTAATAGACTGGTCCAGAGAGAGACAGACAGGTAATAGACTGGTCCAGAGAGAGACAGACAGGTAATAGACTGGTCCAGAGAGAGAGACACACACTGCTGTTATCACACGCGCGTGCACGCTCTCTCTGTCGCGCGCAGCCAGCCTATATGTGTCGGTGGTCGCAGAGAGAGAGACAGTTGAGAGACAGACAGTTGAGAGACAGACAGCTGAGAGACAGACAGTTGATGAGAGAGAGAAACATCCAGCAGCTCCGTCATCAACTGTCTAACATCAACCAGGTAAGAGCCGACCCGGAGGTCCTGATGTTAACTCATATTATAATATTATAAACTATGTTTTCGTGTTAAATAATATAAAATATGTTCGATGTTCTGCAGCCGAACTGCGAAGTGAAGTTTGTATTATAATATTCCAGTTGATATTTAATAGAGATGTGAGAGGAAGACGATAGAGATACTGTGGGAGAGTAAAAGTGGATGTTTTTAGCGGGACTCCGGCCAGATCTCTGCCCGCATGTAGGCGACCTTGTCCGGGGGAAGCCGGGCGCTCTGACACGCCGGACTGCGGTGCGACACAGCCGGGCAGAGAAGCTCCGACGGTCCGCTCTCTCTCTCCACCGGCCGGTTCCTCTCTCTCCGTGTTACCTTCAGATATATAACAGCGTCTAATTATCGAATTATATATAATCAGATATATGATTCAGGTACTGTGTGAAGTTATGTAAGAGGCTGAAGTGAGCAGCAGAGGAGGAAGAGAGGATGGAGAGGAGGGATGGAGGGATGGAGAGGAGGAGGAGAGGAGAGGATGGAGAGGAGGAGAGGAGGATGGAGAGGAGGAGGAGGGAGAGGAGGGATGGAGAGGAGGAGAGGAGGATGGAGAGGAGGGGAGGAGGAGGGATGGAGAGGAGGGATGGAGAGGAGGAAAGGAGGATGGAGAGGAGGAGAGGAGGAGAGGAGGAAAGGAGGAGAGGAGAGGAGGGATGAAGAGGAGGAGAGGAGGGATGGAGAGGAGGAAAGGAGGATGGAGAGGAGGAGAGGAGGAGAGGAGGAAAGGAGGAGAGGAGAGGAGGGATGAAGAGGAGGAGAGGAGGGATGGAGAGGAGGGATGGAGAGGAGGAAAGGAGGAGAGGAGAGGAGGGATGGAGAGGAGGAGAGGAGGGATGGAGAGGAGGGATGGAGAGGAGGAGAGGAGAGGAGGAGAGGAGGAGGAGAGGAGGATGGAGAGGAGGATGGAGAGGAGGGATGGAGAGGAGGAGGAGGGGTGGAGGGATGGAGGGCTGGATTAAGGAGGAGAGGATGTTTTATGTAACACCCCCCCCCCCCCCCCCTCCAGCATCACAACATCTGCCGGCCTCGTCTCTCCTCTCTCTCTCCTCTCTTAAATCCTCCCATGATACTCCCATAATATCTCTAAACTGCTTCTGTCATTTAAACAGAATATATCTTTATATTATCATTATAATAAATGTCTGTCACCGGTGGAAGTACATTTACTCAAAGTGCTGTAAGTGCTTTACTTGAGTATTTCCTGCTACATCTCAGAGGTAAATATTAATATAGACTCATTTCCTGTTAGTAGACATGATGAGGTATTTTGTGGATGAAGTCGCACCTGAAAAACGAGTGAAAAATACATGAAGTTTGGCCTGAATGTTGTGCAACTTTTAGCAACATCAGCTAATATAATATCTTATAGTTAGTAACCATGGTGACGTGTTTAGTGGGCGGAGCGGTGGGTGGAGGCAGAATAGTCGCTAACTGAGTCAAATTTAGATCGTGATGTGAACCGTTTAGTGTTAAAAAATAGAATTTTGGCGTCTATTTGCAGAGCAGTTTTGACGTCTGGTTCTGAATGTTTGATGGCGGTCAGACGTCAAAGGTCAAAAGGTCACGGCACAGATCCCACATGAACATAATGTGAACTGTAACAGGCCGACCAGCTGACGACTCTGTCCTATTGAAGCTGCTGTAGCTGTAGAATAATAACTCACAGTCCTGAGGGAGCTAGAAACAACCTGCTGTGTGTGTGCGTGTGTGTGTGTGTGTGTGTGTGTCTGTGTGTCTGTGTGTGTGTGTGTGCGTGTGTGTGTGTGTGTGTGTGACAGACGGACTGTGCTGCAGTTTAAATCTCTTCATATTAAGGATTTTATTTTCCTCCAAACACAGTTCTGTTCAGCCTCAACACACTATATAATAATAATACTCAGGTTAAAGTCCTGCATTTAAAATGTGACTATACATTTACTGTTATGTACTTAAGTACTAACTCGAGGTACTTCTACTCCACTACATTTATCTGACAGCTTTAGTTTCTTTATAAATTAAGATGTTGAGTTTATAAATCTGATGTTTAGTGATAAATGAATCTCTCCAACTAGATTGGGATTGGCTGCAGGGTTCCATTACTTCCTGATAATGAACACCTACTAAAGTAGTTCCAGTTAAACTGTCTGTTCACCGTTCTAAATAGAAAAACATCTGGATATCCTATTTACGTTAACAAGTGTTAACATCAGTCCTCTGAACACCACGGGGTGGAGACTGGGTCACACAAGCTGAATTAATAAATTACACCCTTTTCTCTTTGAATCTGGCTAGCATAACGTTAGCTTTATTCTAGCATAACGTTAGCTTTATTCTAGCATAACGTTAGCTTTATTCTAGCATAACGTTAGCTTTATTCTAGCATAACGTTAGCTTTATTCTAGCATAACGTTAGCTTTATTCTAGCGTAACGTTAGCTTTATTCTAGCCTAACGTTAGCTTTATTCTAGCATAACGTTAGCTTTATTCTAGCATAACGTTAGCTTTATTCTAGCGTAACGTTAGCTTTATTCTAGCGTAACGTTAGCTTTATTCTAGCGTAACGTTAGCTTTATTCTAGCGTAACGTTAGCTTTATTCTAGCCTAACGTTAGCTTTATTCTAGCGTAACGTTAGCTTTATTCTAGCGTAAAGTTAGCTTTATTCTAGCCTAACGTTAGCTTTATTCTAGCGTAACGTTAGCTTTATTCTAGCGTAACGTTAGCTTTATTCTAGCCTAACGTTAGCTTTATTCTAGCGTAACGTTAGCTTTATTCTAGCATAACGTTAGCTTTATTCTAGCCTAACGTTAGCTTTATTCTAGCATAACGTTAGCTTTATTCTAGCGTAACGTTAGCTTTATTCTAGCGTAACGTTAGCTTTATTCTAGCCTAACGTTAGCTTTCCAGCTAATAGCTGAGCCAAAGGGTTCTATGAACTGAGCCGACTAGAAGTCGTATCTAAGGTCCGTCCTATTTACTGGAGCAGTGAACAACGTTTCCATTGCATAAGAACATTATGGGATGGTAGTGATTGTTCCAGGTACAGTTTGGTATTAGTACATTTACTGTAACAGAGTATTAGTACAGTGTGGTATTAGTACATTTACTGTAACAGAGTATTAGTACAGTGTGGTATTAGTACATTTACTGTAACAGAGTATTAGTACAGTGTGGTATTAGTACTTTGACTGGTTGTTGTCTGTTCCTGTTAGACATGTGGTTTCCATCCTGATCACTGATTGGTCCGTTAACTAAACAGGTGTGGATGCTTCAGAATCAGGTGTGTTGTTGTTGTTGTTGTTGTTGTTGTTGTTGTTGTTGTTGTTGTTGTTGTCTTCGTTGTTGTTTGTTGTTGTCATTGTTGTTGTTGTTGTTGTTGTTGTTGTTGTTGTTGTCATTGTTGTTGTCTTTGTCGTTGTTGTCATTGTCGGTGTCTTTGTCTTTGTCGTTGTTGTTGTTGTTGTTGTTGTTTGTTGTTTATTGTCATTGTTGTTGTTGTTGTTGCTGAAAGCAGAGGATGTTATTTGGGTGATGAAACGAGTGTTTCTGTTTTCGAACATTCCCAGTTTGTGTTTGGTTGTCGTCCCGTTCTCGGTCGGTCCCTGAACGCCTCAGCGGCGCAGCGTGGGCTCTCTCCTCTATTTCTGGACACATGAGTCATCTTCACTCAGGTTATACAATAGAAAGTGAGCTCCACTGAGACTCTACTGCAGCAGGAATAGACTGCAGGAGTAGAGCTCCGTCAGCAGCATCACTGAGTTACACTTAGTCTGGTTACTCAGGTACATCTACTCAACTACTGCACTCAGGGACCATTCTGAGAGACTTTACTTTACGTTCTCCATTTACGCTGCTTTATACTTTGAGGGAATATTGTACTTTTACTGCATTAATGAGGCAGCTGTAGTTACTTTAAGTTTTTAATAATGATGATCCAATAAAACAACACACGGAGGAAAAAACCTTTAGTCTGTTCTCCAGATTCATGTTGTCGAGGTCCGGACCCCTGAAGGGTCCCGACCCTCAGGTCAGGAACCAGTTCTTTAGAGGACCAGCAGTCTGCAGCAGGACTCAGCTGGTTTCAGACCAGTTTGACGGGTCGTGTTGTTTGATAACTGGTGTGAGATGAATCCAAACGGACGGAGGCCTCAGCTCTTATCTCTGAGAGCAGCAGGGGGCCGAGGAGGGGGGGGGGTGTTGATGCTGCAGGAATGAGGCCACGGGCCCAGCCAGCGGTGGTGGTGGTGGGGGGGTGGTGGTGGTGATGATGGTGGTGGGGGGGGGGTTGTTGTACTGTGTTGTTTTGGCTGCAGGCGCTCAGTCAGTTGATTCTCTGCTGCAGGAATTTGAAGTTGAGTGTTTTTGCTGATATGACAGAACGACAGCTTCCTGTCTCCTCTGACATCACTACAGGAAGTCTGAGCTGCTCCGTTACCGGACAGGAAACGCCTCGACCCAACAGTCACATGACCCATTTAATCCACTACAGTACAGGTGTGATCCTCACTCACAGCTGGACCGTCTGATTAGATGGAACGGAGGAGGTAGGGAAGGAAAGAAAGTAGGGGAGGAAGGAAAGGAAGAGGTATAGGGAAGGAAAAGAGGAGGTATAGGGAAGGAAAGGAAGGAGGTAGGGAAGGAAAGAAAGTAGGGGAGGAATGAAAGGAGGAGGTATAGGGAAGGAAAGGAGGAGGTAGGGAAGGAAAGGAAGGAGGTATAGGGAAGGAAAGGAGGAGGTAGGGAAGGAAAGGAGGAGGCAAGGAAGGAAAGGAGGAGGAATAGGTGAGGAAAGGAGGAGGTATAGGGAAGGAAAAGAAGGAGGTA
Source organism: Sebastes umbrosus (assembly GCF_015220745.1). NCBI lineage: Eukaryota > Metazoa > Chordata > Actinopteri > Perciformes > Sebastidae > Sebastes > Sebastes umbrosus. The sequence goes on along the minus strand of NC_051276.1, from coordinate 35,817,010 downwards.
TAGGGAAGGAAAGGAGGAGGTAGGGGAAGAAAGGAGGAGGTATAGGGAAGGAAAGGAATGAGGTATAGGGAAGGAAAAGAAGGAGGTATAGGGAAGGAAAGGAGGAGGTAGGGGAGGAAAGGAGGAGGTAAGGAAGGAAAGGAGGAGGTATAGTGGAGGAAAGGAGGAGGTATAGGGAAGGAAAGGAAAGAGGTATAGGGAAGGAAAGGAGGAGGTAGGGGAGGAAAGGAGGAGGTAAGGAAGGAAAGGAGGAGGTATAGGGGAAGAAAGGAGGAGGTATAGGGAAGGAAAGGAAAGAGGTATAGGGAAGGAAAGGAGGAGGTAGGGGAGAAAAGGAGGAGGTAAGGATTGAAAGGAGGAGGTATAGGGGAGGAAAGGAGGAGGTAAGGAAGGAAAGGACGAGGTATAGGGGAGGAAAGGAGGAGGTATAGGGAAGGAAAGGAGGAGGTAAGGAAGGAAAGGAGGAGGTAGGGGAGGAAAGGGTGAGGTAGGTGAGGAGAGGAGGAGGTAGGGAAGGAAAGAAAGTAGGGGAGGAAAGGAGGAGGTAAGGAAGAAAGAAAGAAAGGAGGAGGTATAGCGAAGGAAAGAAGGAGGTAGGGAAGGAAAGGAGGAGGTAGGGAAGGAAACAAAGTAGGGGAGGATATAGGGAAGGAAAGGAAGAGGTAGGGAAGAAAAGGAGGAGGTATAGGAAAGGAAAGAAGGAGGTAGGGAAGACAGGAAGACATTAATAAAAGGAAGAATGAGGTAGGGAAGGAAAGAAAGTAGGGGAGGATATAGGGAAGGAAAGGAAGAGATAGGGAAGACAAGGAGGAGGTATAGGAAAGGAAAGAAGGAGGTAGGGAAGGAAAGGAAAGGAGGAGTTAGGAAAGGAAAGGAGGAGGTAGGGAAGGACTTGTGTTGGCCACCAAACAAACATGGCTTCCAGGAACAGGTGATTACACGGTCCAGGTGTGATCACATGACCCACATCACCTGTGTGTTTCTGTTGTCATGACGACATCACCGGTGATGTGATGGAACCGACCGTTCATGAGCGTTCATCAAATCACTGTTTCATACTGGAAGCTGTCGTCATGGCAACAGCTGGGCTGTGTTGAAACCACAGGTGGGAGGAGGAGGAGGAGGAGGAGGAGCAGAAGGAGGAGGAGGAGGAGGAGGAGGGAAGAAGGAGATAGGGAAGGGAATGAGGGAGCATGGAAGGAAGTAAAGGACGAGACTGAAAAAAAAATGATGAGATGAGGGAATGAATTGATCAAGGAGAGGACAAGAGTGTAGGGAAGGAAAGAAGGATTGAAAAAAAAGATTAAGGCTAGGGAAGAAGGACGTAGGAAGGGAGGAGGTAGGAAGGGTGAGCAGTAAGGAAAGGAGGAAAAAGGAGAGAAAGGATGTTAGGAAGGAAAAGAGGAAGTATGGAGAGAAAGGATGTTAGGGAGGAAAAGAAGAGGTAGAGCAGTAGGGAGGAGGAGGAGTGGAAATTAAATGAGATATAGGGAAAGACAGAAGGAGGAGGGCAAGGAATTGAGGATGTAGGGAAGGAATTAAGGGAGTATGGAAGGAAAGAAGGAGGTATAAAATGAATGGGGAGTGTGGATGGAAGGAGGACATTAGGAAGGAAAGGATGAAGTCAAGGAAAGAAGGAGGAAGGCAAAGAGATTAGGGAGTATGGAAAGGAAGGAAGTTGAGAAGGTTGTAAGAAGTAAGTAAAGGAGGGAAGGAAAGGAGATAAGGGAGAATGGAAGGAAAGGAGAAGATAGCTAGGAAAGCAAAGGAGGGGGTAGGAAAGTAAAGAAGTACGTAAGGAAAGGAAAAGGAGGAGATGAGGGGATATGGAAGGATGGAGGCTGTTAGGGAAGGAAAGGAGGAGATAAGGAAGGAAAGGAGAGGAAAGGAAATGAGATTTAGTGAAGGACAGAAGTTGAGCTGCTGTCAATCACAACTTCACCACAAACGTCTTAAAGACGCCGTGATGTCGTCCGCGTCGGCCAATGACAGCAGCCGTTGCCGTAACGATGACAGGCTGGGTGTGGTCACATCTCTGTGAGGAGAGATAAAGGCCTGCCAACACACACGCACACACACACACACACACACACACACACACACACACACACATTTATTTCTTTGATTAGCGGAGTGTCAGTTCATGAACGTTCAGTACTCGGATGAAGTCGCTTGTGAAAAACAAATGAAAGTGAAAAATACATGAAGTTTGGCCTGAAGAGGAGAGTTTAGTTAGTTAGTTTAGTTAGTTTAGTTAGTTAGTTTAGTTAGTTTAGTTAGTTAGTTTAGTTAGTTTAGTTAGTTCAGTTAGTTTAGCTCTGAGAATATCTAGTGAATGTTCAGTGGACGTTTGTGCAGAAATAACTGCTGCAGCTCCTCCAGACCAACAGAGATTTCCCGTGTCTTGTGAAGTGACGGGGCTCCGCAGAGAGAAACGTTATCGTCTCCGACCAAAACTCCGGCGTCTCCCCCGTTCCCTCCGGCCGCGGTCGGGAGGCTGAGGCGGGAAAAGCCAACACTAGGATCAGCATTGATTCATGGAGAGACCTTGGTCTGGTCAGCTAACATTACTGCCAAGCAGCTGAAATATAGAGTGATATTGTGCTTTTAGCTGACGTGTGTCTCCTCACTGTGTTGAGCGATGTAGAACATTTAAAGGTGACGTTTGAACCGACAGAATAATCAGTTTAGAGCTGTGTGAATGTGAAGCTGTGACTCAGCAGTTTTCAGTCTCTGACCCACTTCCAGCTTCAGGCATCAACATGTTTTATATTTTAATGCATCACGACTCGACTAAATCCCTCTGATGAGACAAACAGTGAGCCCGGCGGGACGAACATTCAGAGGAGGTTCTGCAGCTTTGAAGCTCAAGATGGAAACCAGAGAAAGTTACACATTCAGATCTGCAGATGAAGATCTGATCAGAAAACTGTCCTTGTTGGACTCAGACTCTGAAAACCTCTAATGGCGTGTTTGCTGCTTTGCTGGATTGTTTGTACACTCAAACGTGTGCGTGTGTGTGTGCGTGTGTGTGTGTGTGTGTGTGTGCGTGTGCGTGTGCGTGCGTGCGTGTGTGTGTGTGTGTGTGTGTGTGCAGTCATAAAGCTGAATGTCTGCTCGTTCTCAGGACCTCAGAGTGTTTTCTGTGTAGATGCGGTGACCGTCACTAACGACCTCCTCAGTGATATTAACACCATTATTTATGTTTCTAACACAAAGACAGAAGACAGACAGAAGACAGACAGACACCCAGTCAGTTAAACGTCCCTCTGCTGGAATGTCATTACCAAGTACATTTACTCAGTTACTTAAGTACAAATGTGAGGTACTTGTACTTGTAGAGAAAATCCTTCTTCAGCTGAATAACGTCTTTAAAAAGCTTCTTGGATCAGCTGGAAGATGTTTCGTCACAAAGCTGAAAACAGGCTGTTTATCTGACACCATGGAAAGATGACTTTTTAGAGATAGCCAACATGCTTCTAGTTCTAGCTGGTTTGAGCTAAAAGTAATGGAAAGACATTTAAATAGTTATCTAAAAGTAATGGATAAACAGTTGATGTGGATATTATTTGAATTCTGTCTTTTATTTGAGAATTGATCATATTAATGTGTAAACTGCTGGGGATGTGTCAGCAGGGCTGAGTGTTGGTATTGATTATGTTATATTCTGTAGCTTGTTTCCTGATTTAAGGGGCCTGTTAGTAAGAATCCTAAATGTCTTGTTAACAGCTTCACCTGTGTCCGTTAAGTCAACTAAAGTCAGCGTCCTGTTGCTGGCGCTTGTGCTCGCTCTACATAGACATGAAGGAGCATCACTCAACACAGTGAGGAGACACACGTCAGCTAAAAGCACAATATCACTCTATATTTCAGCTGCTTGGCAGTAATGTTAGCTGACCAGACCAAGGTCTCTCCATGAATCACTGCTGATCCTAGTGTTGGCTTTTCTCGCCTCAGCCTCCCGACCGCGGCCGGAGGGAACGGGGGAGACGCCGGAGTTTTGGTGGGAGACGATAACGTTTCTCTCTGCGGAGCCCCGTCACTTCACAAGACACGGGAAACCTCTGTTGGTCTGGAGGAGCTGCAGCAGTTATTTCTGCACAAACGTCCACTGAACATTCACTAGATATTCTCAGAGCTAAACTAACTCTTCTGCAGTGTGGAGTGAGCAGCATGCACGTGAGAGGTGGAGCGAGAGAGAGAGAAGGAGCGTGGTGTGTGAGTGAAGGCAGGCAGAGGAGCAGAGGAGCAGAGGAGCAGAGACTCCGGTCCTGGAGACCAAAGCTACGGTCTCCCCCGCGTCCTCCGACCGCGGCCAACACTGTTTAACAGCTTCACTAGATACAACCAAGAGGTTTTGGTGCTTCACTGGAGTTTGTGTTGGAGTCTGAGTCTGAACAGCGGAGACACACGAGAGACCAGGAGACACACGAGAGACCGTGAGACACACGAGAGACCGTGAGACACACGAGAGACCGTGAGACACACGAGAGACCGTGAGACACACGAGAGACCGTGAGACACACGAGAGACCGTGAGACACACGAGAGACCGTGAGACACACGAGAGACCATGAGACACACGAGAGACCGTGAGACACACGAGAGACCATGAGACACCGACCAGCAATGATTTATACCTGGAACAAGTTACTAACAGAACTTTAAGTCATAATTTTGGCAATTTTACTGAATGTTTTGTCGGCTCTGGTATCAAACAATCAAACTGATCAAACGTAAAAGATTTCAGCCGTGAGTTTGTTTCTGTTCTTCTTCTTCTCTGTTTGTGTTATCAGTCAGGAGTCTCTCTCTCTCAGCTGATGGAGCACCTCCACTCTGGGCTGTTGGTGAGAGGAATTCTGGGAAACGTAGGAATAATCACTGACTGCTGTAGACAAGGTGGATTGAGTTTGATTTATCCTCCGAGGCGTGGCGGTCGGGTGGGGTTTACATCACCCGGTGTCGGGTGGTCCGATGGTGGTCCGATGGTGGGAGGTCTGTTTTAGTGCAGCATCTCTCTCTTTGTCTCTCACACATTTCTGCCAGCTGATTCGACGGCTGGGTGTGGTAACCTAGCAACCTTCAGATATCTCCCAGCATGCCACTGAGTTATCTCCCGTCCCAGCAGACTCACAAGAGCCTGAACCAACTCTGTTCATATATTTAAATATATCTATGAGATGTGTGAGTGATGGAGGAGGTGGAGGAGTTTATTATTATCACACTTGCACAACGACGGCGAACCACAGGCTGAACTCAAACACAGAACAACTCCTGCAGCCGATCACTAATTCACTCATCAATACTCTGTATTATCTGTATTGTAATGAACATAAGAGAGTTTATGTAGCTAGCTGACTATCGCCACATTCAGCTGAAACAGCTGCCAGATGTGGCTCGTTTCAGAATCACCTCACACAGCCAGATTTGTTTGGCTTTTGCTTTTCACTGTTTAGCTTGAATTTATTCTGATTAATGAAATATCAGCACTGTTATCAGTCAGTGGAGCCTCCAGACATGTTTCTGAATGTCAGGAATTCTACAGTATTAAGACCTTTTCTCATAAACAGTTTAAATATCTAGCTAAAGGTTAGCTAAAAGTGATGGATAAAGAGTTGAAATACACCGTTCGTAGCTATACCTACGAAAAGTAATGCGCTGTAATTCATAAATATATCTCACAAAATCACCGCTGTGTAGGGGGGAGGTCGAGGTTGGGATGTATGGGTTGGTCAAAAAACACCGGACTATAACGGGATCTCCCAGGAGACCAATGTTCAAATCCCGTGTGAAACCAGAAGTCAACGTGGATTTATTTGTCACGTAACTTCCGTACTTAAGTTACGTCACTTCCAAACCTCCATCTTTTCCTAAACCTAACTAAGTAGTTTTATGTTGAAAAGACCGGAGCGAAGGTACAGTAGGTACTTGTACTGTAGGAAAACGCACGGAAAATGAGAAATAACGTTTTGTAAAAAATCCTATGAGCCGTTGTCTGAGGATATGTTGCTCAGTTGTACGTTTCCAAAATCTTAGTACGGATGATAATATTTATCAGTGGCAGTTAAACAGTGCGTGGTCTTTATCACCCTATTTTTGATCCATATGATTGTCCTTTCCTTTTGTTCAGAGTAATCAGAACAAATATGTTTAATATAAAATACCTCAGTTTATTGACCTGTAGAAAAGAATTACAGGTCTCATTAGACCTCCTCTCAGGCTCAACCTCTGACATCACTTCCTGTTAATGTGAAAGGAGTTCTGCAGCTGATGAACATCATCGTTTAGCTGATGGAAACATGTGTTTGTTGTTTAAAGTTAACAGAATGATCTGACAGCAGCATTCAGTCCAACATGAACATCTCTCAGTCTCATGTTGTGTTTTCAGTCATTTTGTCAGATTTCATTTTCAGATCAAACTCCAGGCAGCGTCGTCGCTTAGCAACAGAGTCGACTTCCTGGAAATAAAAAAAACGTGAATCTGAAAATAGATGCAGAGCAAACAAGAGGAGAACGCTTCGGCCTCCATTCAGAAGTCCGTTCAGATATCTGCTGATTCTAACAGGAGTCACTCTGAGCAGCAGCTTCACCTGTCTGCTGCTGGAGAGCTTTTATTCTGAAGGATGAGGCTGTTTCCTGTCCTCTTCATGTTGACACCATGGTTTACATGCTCTGTTTCCTGTCTGCAGACTGGTGACCTGAAGAAGAAGCTGAGCTGTAGAGACAAAACCAACTGTGAAGATGTAAGTCGACCTTTTTCTCATTTAAAGCGTTAATTTGTATTTTGTCCTGCCGAAAAAATCATCCGCCAATTTTTAGATTATTTTCTTCACACAAACAGAAAACATTGTTTTAAGAGAGCTTCAGTTCAGTTTTGTGTTTATTTATAGTTTGAATCAGATAGTTTCAGACAATCTGTTGAAGCAAAATGTAGTAAATGAGTCAGCAACAAATATAGGAGAACATAACAGAACAGGTAAACAGTCATGAGAACCATTACAGATGTTCACAAAGAATTCAAGAATATGGTAAAGGGATAAAGAAAGTAATGGATAAACAGTTGAAATAGTTGACGTTATTCTAATCTAACCTGATAGTCTAAGACCTGTCTAAGGCCAAGACTAATCTAAAACTAAGTTTATGATACTGGCTCTTTAACCTAACCCAATTAACAACCCTTTAAATGTTTTTACTGCCTCTTAATGTTGTAATTAGATTCAAACATGGACGAATTACGCTTGTTTTGTGAGGATAACCAGGCCTGTTTGAGACAATCGATGTGAATAACTATATTCCAGATTCATGAGTCATTTTCTGTTACAAAATACAGATATATAGATCAGATAAACCCAGTGATAATCAATAAATAACAAAAATAGGCTCAAAACAA
>NC_051276.1:35777121-35804621 GCF_015220745.1 Sebastes umbrosus | reverse complement strand
GCGTTACCGAGAGACAAAGCCATCCTGGACATCGAGAGACCAGATCTGATGATCTACCAGCAGCACTACAGCTACAGTCCTCTGGAGGTGATGATGAGGATGATGAGGATGAGGATGAGGATGATGATGAGGATGATGATGAGGATGATGATGAGGATGATGATGATGATGATGATGAGGATGATGAGGATGATGATGAGGATGATGATGAGGATGATGATGATGATGATGATGAGGATGAGGGTGATGATGATGAGGATGAGGGTGATGATGAGGATGAGGATGGTGATGGTGATGATGATGATGAGGATGATGATGATGATGATGATGAGGATGAGGGTGATGATGATGAGGATGAGGGTGATGATGAGGATGAGGATGGTGATGGTGATGGTGATGATGATGATGAGGATGATGATGATGAGGATGATGATGATGGTGATGATGAGGATGATGATGATGAGGATGATGATGAGGATGATGATGATGATGATGATGGTGGTGATGATGATGATGATGATGGTGATGATGATGATGATGGTGGTGATGATGATGATGGTGATGATGATGATGATGATGAGGATGGTGATGATGATGGTGATGGTGATGATGATGATGATGATGATGATGGTGATGATGATGATGATGATGATGATGATGATGATGATGATGAGGATGATGATGATGATGATGATGATGATGATGATGATGATGATGATACTGCTGTAGTTGTTGAGCTCATTCTGAGTGTTTTTAATCTGTTTGTGTCCTTTCCTCCTCAGAGGTCCTTGTCTCCTCGCTCCTTGTCTCCTCCTCCCTCCCCCGAGGTAAGACTCCCCCCCCTCTATAAAGCATCATATAGTTCATTTTCACTCTTTACATCCTGATGTTCATGTTTAGAGAGACATTATAATGAGCAGGTCAAAGGTCAAAGGTCAGAGGTCAAGGGAACGATACTTGTTCCCTTGTTTCTTTTCCTCTATCCTTGTTTCTTCTCCTTTGTCCTTGTATCCTATCCTCTGTTCTTGTTTCTTCTCCTCCTCTATCCTTTTTTACCTCTCACCTTCTTGTTGTTTCCTCTCCTCCATCTCCTTGTTTACTCGCCTTGTTTCCTCTCCTCCTCTATACTCATTTCCTTTCCTTGTTTCCTCTCCTCCTCTATCTTCATTTCCTCTCCTTGTTTCCTCTCCTCTTCTATCCTCGTTTCCTCTCCTTGTTTCCTCTCCTCCTCTATCCTTTTTTCCTCCCCTCCTCTATCCTTTTTTCCTCTCGTCCTCTGTCCTTGTTTCCTCTCCTCATTTTCTCTCCTACTTTATCCTTGTTTCCTCTCCTCCTCTATCCTCGTTTCCTCTCCTTGTTTCCTCTCCTCCTCTATCCTTGTTTCCTCTCCTCCTCTATCCCTTTTTCCTCTCATCCTCTCTCCTTGTTTCCTCTCCTCATTTCCTCTCCTACTTTATCCTTGATTCCTCTCATCCTCCATCCTTTTTTCCTCTCCTTTCTTCTGTCCTTGTTTCCTCTCCCCTCTTTTCCTTTCCTTTCCCTATTTCCTTTCCTTGACTCCTAGTTGATCAGAGGTTTTATTGATATTTAAACTCATCGATCACAGAGGAAGTTTTCTTCTTCACTTTTACTGAAACGTAATGGAAGTACATTTACTCAAGTACCAACTAGAGGTACTGGTACTTCACTGGAGTATTTCCATGTTATTCTACTGTATACTTTATACTCCAGTACATCTCAGAGGTTACTATAGTACTTTATACTCTACTACATCTCAGAGGTAACTATAGTACTTTATACTCTACTACATCTCAGAGGTAACTATAGTACTTTATACTCTACTACATCTCAGAGGTAACTATAGTACTTTATACTCTACTACATCTCAGAGGTAACTATAGTACTTTATACTCTACTACATCTCAGAGGTAACTATAGTACTTTATACTCTACTACATCTCAGAGGTAACTATAGTACTTTATACTCTACTACATCTCAGAGGTTACTATAGTACTTTATACTCCAGTACATCTCAGAGGTAACTATAGTACTTTATACTCTACTACATCTCAGAGGTAACTATAGTACTTTATACTCTACTACATCTCAGAGGTTACTATAGTACTTTATACTCTACTACATCTCAGAGGTAACTATAGTACTTTATACTCCAGTACATCTCAGAGGTTACTATAGTACTTTATACTCTACTACATCTCAGAGGTAACTATAGTACTTTATACTCCAGTACATCTCAGAGGTTACTATAGTACTTTATACTCTACTACATCTCAGAGGTAACTATAGTACTTTATACTCTACTACATCTCAGAGGTTACTATAGTACTTTATACTCTACTACATCTCAGAGGTTACTATAGTACTTTATACTCTACTACATCTCAGAGGTAACTATAGTACTTTATACTCTACTACATCTCAGAGGTAACTATAGTACTTTATACTCTACTACATCTCAGAGGTAACTATAGTACTTTATACTCTACTACATCTCAGAGGTAACTATAGTACTTTATACTCTACTACATCTCAGAGGTAACTATAGTACTTTATACTCTACTACATCTCAGAGGTAACTATAGTACTTTATACTCTACTACATCTCAGAGGTAACTATAGTACTTTATACTCTACTACATCTCAGAGGTAACTATAGTACTTTATACTCCACTACATCTCAGAGGTAACTATAGTACTTTATACTCTACTACACCTCAGAGGTTACTATAGTACTTTATACTCTACTACATCTCAGAGGTATCTATAGTACTTTATACTCTACTACATCTCAGAGGTTACTATAGTACTTTATACTCTACTACATCTCAGAGGTTACTATAGTACTTTATACTCTACTACATCTCAGAGGTAACTATAGTACTTTATACTCTACTACATCTCAGAGGTTACTATAGTACTTTATACTCTACTACATCTCAGAGGTTACTATAGTACTTTATACTCTACTACATCTCAGAGGTAACTATAGTACTTTATACTCTACTACATCTCAGAGGTAACTATAGTACTTTATACTCTACTACATCTCAGAGGTAACTATAGTACTTTATACTCTACTACATCTCAGAGGTAACTATAGTACTTTATACTCTACTACATCTCAGAGGTTACTATAGTACTTTATACTCTACTACATCTCAGAGGTATCTATAGTACTTTATACTCTACTACATCTCAGAGGTAACTATAGTACTTTATACTCTACTACATCTCAGAGGTAACTATAGTACTTTATACTCCAGTACATCTCAGAGGTAACTATAGTACTTTATACTCTACTACATCTCAGAGGTTACTATAGTACTTTATACTCCAGTACATCTCAGAGGTAACTATAGTACTTTATACTCTACTACATCTCAGAGGTTACTATAGTACTTTATACTCTACTACATCTCAGAGGTTACTATAGTACTTTATACTCTACTACATCTACATCTCAGAGGTAACTATAGTACTTTATACTCTACTACATCTCAGAGGTAACTATAGTACTTTATACTCTACTACATCTCAGAGGTAACTATAGTACTTTATACTCTACTACATCTCAGAGGTAACTATAGTACTTTATACTCTACTACATCTCAGAGGTAACTATAGTACTTTATACTCTACTACATCTCAGAGGTTACTATAGTACTTTATACTCTACTACATCTCAGAGGTAACTATAGTACTTTATACTCTACTGCATCTCAGAGGTAACTATAGTACTTTATACTCTACTACATCTCAGAGGTAACTATAGTACTTTATACTCTACTACATCTCAGAGGTAACTATAGTACGTTATACTCCAGTACATCTCAGAGGTAACTATAGTACTTTATACTCTACTACATCTCAGAGGTTACTATAGTACTTTATACTTTATTGTGTATCAGACCTCTTTATTGCAGCCTTCAGATTAACCCTTTCTGTGATGTTCCTGTGTGTCTGCAGAAGGAGTCCAGGGAGTGGCTGGAGAACCGTTCTCCTGGAGGTTCCTCCTCTGGTTCCACCATCCAGACCAGCAGAACTCACAGCACACACACACCACCCACACCTCCAACACCACACACACCACACACACCACACACACCACACACACCACACACACACTCCTCTGGTAACAAGAACTCCATGCAGCACTTCCACCGGCCCGGTGAGGACCCGGTCTGTCCTTTATACCTGTATTTACTAGAATGATATATATATATATATATTTATATATCATATTTTATGTCACCGTATTGTAGATATAAAAGTATATCAGTGTGTATTTTGGTATTTAGTCCACCAGAGAGCGCTGACAGGTTCATATTTACACTGTAAAACGTTGTCACTTTTCTTTATTAACCCACATTTAAAGGATCTTTATCAAACAAGTCTTTTCATGTTACTGGCTGATGTAGTTTCTCTTCCTCGTCTCCTCGTTTCCTCTCCTTGTTTCCTCTCCTACTTTATCCTTGTACTGTTACTGAAGTATTTCCTCTTCCTCGTCTCCTCGTTTCCTCTCCATGTTTCCTCTCCTACTTTATCCTTGTTTCCTCTTCCTCTCCTTGTTTCCTCTCCTACTTTATCCTTGTACTGTTACTGAAGTATTTCCTCTTCCTCGTCTCCTCGTTTCCTCTCCATGTTTCCTCTCCTACTTTATCCTTGTTTCCTCTCCCTCTCCTTGTTTCCTCTCCTACTTTATCCTTGTACTGTTACTGATGTATTTCCTCTTCATCTTCCCTTCTTCTTCTTTTTCTCTTTCTGTCAGAAAATGGCTCCAACATCTATAAGAAGCCTCCCATCTATAAACAAGGTGTGTTCCACTCACATTAAACACATCGAGAACATTATGGGATGTTTATGATTGGTCCAGGTTTTAGTAAAAACTCAGGGTTACCATGGAAACGGAGTGAAGGGATTGGAAGAAACTTTAGATTTTGGCTGCAAAATACATGAAAATATAAATGAATGGTCTTCATTTGTTTTATTTTGGTAAATGACTCAAACAGGATAATGACCTTTGAGCTGTTCATATCAGGGAAGTCCATTATTCTTTACATATTACTCTCTGAGATGTACTGGAGTATAAAGTATACAGTAGAATAACATGGAAATACTCCAGTGAAGTACCAGTACCTCTGATCTTTACTTGAGTAAATGTACTTCCATTACGTTTCAATAAAGTGAAGAAGAAAACTTCCTCTGTGATCGATGAGTTTAAATATCAATAAAACCTCTGATCATCTAAGATCAATCAAGGAAAGGAAACAAGGAAAGGAAAGGAAAAGAGGGGAGAGGAAATAAGGAGAGAGGAAAGGAGAGGAATCAAGGATAGAGGAGAAGAAACAAGGATAGAGGAGGAGGGGAAACAAGGAGAGGAAACAAGGAGAGAGGAGGAGAGGAAACAGGTATAGAGGAGGAGAGGAAACGAGGAGAGGAATCAAGGATAGAGGATTGGAAACAAGGACAAAGGAGATGACAGGAAACAAGGATAGAGGATTACAGGAAACAAGGAGAGGAAATACGGATAGAGGAGGAAAGGAAACAAGGAGAGGAAACAAGGAGCAGAGGAGAGGTAAAAAAGGATAGAGGAGGAGAGGAAACAAGGACAGAGGAGAGGAAACAAGGACAAAGGAGAGGATGGGACACAAGGAGAGGAAACAAGGATAGAGAAGGAGAGGAAACAAGAAAAAGAGGAGAGGTAAAAAGGATAGAGGAGGAGAGGGAACAAGGGCAGAAGATAGAAAGCAAGGACAAAAGAGAGGAAACAAGGATAGAGGAGAGGTAAAAAAGGATAAAGTCAGAATAGATGAATGTCGGTCAGGTAGACATGATTCACTGCATTTAATCAGCTTTACGTGTGTGTGTGTGTGTGTGTGTGTGTGTGTTATACGTGTGTCCGTGTCCTGTGTGTGTGTGTGTCCTGTGTGTGTGTGTGTGTGTGTGTGTGTGTGTGTCCCGTGTGTGTGTCCAGAGGGTTGTGTGTCCTCTGCGCTGCCTCAGGGGAAACACATCGAGGATCTGATCATCGAGTCCTCAAAGTTTCCAGCCGCTCATCCTCCAGATCCCAACCTGCCCTCCAAGATTGAGACGGACTACTGGCCCTGCCCCCCCTCCCTGGCTGTGATTGGTACGACCCGGACCGACACACCCACACACACACACACACACACACACACACACACACACACGGAAACACACTTCGTGCTGCCTTCAGGGTGTATTACAAAAATGAGATTGTCACATTTTCATCAGAGGATCCTGTTCAGCTGTTAATCTGTTAATCACAATATTCACCTCTCCTCTTGATTCCTTTCCTCTCCTCGTTTCCTTTCCTCTCCTCTTGTTTCTTTTACTCTCCTCTTGATTCCTTTCCTCTCCTCTTGATTCCTTTCCTCTCCTCTTGTTTCCTTTCCTCTCCTCTTGATTCCTTTCCTCTCCTATTGTTTCCTTTCCTCTCCTCTTGATTCCTTTCCTCTCCTCTTGTTTCCTTTCCTCTCCTCTTGATTCCTTTCCTCTATTCTTGTTTCCTTTCCTTTCCTTTCCCTTTTCCTTTCCTATCCTTGGTTCCTCACCTTTTCTTTCCTTTTTCATTTCTTTATCTCCTCTCCCGTCTTTTAATTTCCTCTCCTTGTTTCCTTTACCTCTCCTCTTGTTTCCCGTCCTTTTCTCTCATTTCCTTTCTTTCCTCTCTCCTATTTACTTTTCCTTTCCTTTCCTTTCTTTTCCTCACCTCCTCGCCTCTCTTTTTATTTTATTTTTGTTTACTTTCCTTTCTCTCCTCTTATCCTCTCTCCTTGTTTATTATCCTCTGCCTGTTTCCTCTCCTTGTTTCCTCTCACCCATCCTTGTTTCCTCTCCTTGTCTCCTCTCCTCTTTAACCGTGTCACCTATCTTCTCCTCTCCTTGTTTCCCCTCCTCTCCTCTCTCTCCTTGTCTCCTCCTCTCCTCTCCTTTCCTCTCCTCTCCTCTCCTCTCCTCTCCTCTCCTCTCCTCTCTCCTTGTCTCGTCTCCTCTCCTCCCCTCTCCTTGTCTCCTCTCCTTGTTTCCTCTCCTCTCTCCCCTTATCTCCTTTCCTCCCCTCTCCTTGTTTCCTCTCCTTGTCTCCTCTCCTCTCCTCTCCTCTCCTCTCTCCTTGTCTCTTCTATTCTCTCTCCTTGTCTCCTCTCCTCTCCTCTCCTTGTCTCCTCTCCCCTTGTCTCCTCTCCTCTCTCCTTGTCTCCTCTCCTCTCTCTCTTTGTCTCCTCTCCTCTCCTCTCCTCTCCTCTCCTCTCTCCTTTTCTCCTCCCCTCTATCTCCTTGTTTCCTCTCCTTGTCTCCTCTCCTCTCCTCTTTCTCCCCTTGTCTCCTACCCTGTCCTTGTCTCCTCTCCTCTCCTCTCTTCTCCTTGTCTCCTCCCCTGTCCTTGTCTCCTCTCCTCTCCTCTCCTCTCCTCTCCTTGTCTCCTCTCCTTGTCTCCTCTCGTCCCTCTAGAGAAGGAGTGGAGGAAGAAGGATCAGAGGGATGAAGATGAGGAGGAGGAGGATGGAGAGCTGGATGATGAGCTGTGGGGACTCAGAGCGCTTCAGAAACAAGAACTCAACAAGGTGAAGCAGAAGAGACCTGGAAGAGACTGTAGAGGACCAGATCTGGACCACGGGGCCCGGTAGAGGACCAGATCTGGTCCACCGGGGCCGGTAGAGGACCAGATCAGATTATAACCTCTGTCTCTCTCTCTTTCTGTCTCTGTGTCTCTGTGTCTCTCTGTCTCTCTCTGTCTCTCTGTCTCTGTCTGTGTGTGTCTCTCTGTCTCTCTGTCTCTCTGTCTCTATCTCTCTGTCTCTCTGTCTCTGTGTCTCTCTGTCTCTGTCTGTGTGTGTCTCTCTGTCTCTCTGTCTCTCTGTCTCTGTGTCTCTCTGTCTCTGTCTCTCTGTCTCTCTGTCTCTGTGTCTCTCTGTCTCTGTCTCTCTGTCTCTCTGTCTCTGTCTGTGTGTGTCTCTCTGTCTCTCTGTCTCTCTGTCTCTGTCCCTCTGTGTCTCTCTGTCTCTGTCTCTCTGTGTCTCTCTGTCTCTCTCTCTCTGTGTCTCTCTGTGTCTCTGTGTCTCTCTGTCTCTCTCTCTCTGTGTCTCTCTGTGTCTCTGTGTCTCTGTGTCTCTCTGTCTCTGTCTCTCTGTGTCTCTCTGTCTCTGTCCCTCTGTGTCTCTCTGTCTCTGTCTCTCTGTGTCTCTCTGTCTCTCTCTCTCTGTGTCTCTCTGTGTCTCTGTGTCTCTCTCTGTCTCTGTGTCTCTGTGTCTCTCTGTCTCTCTGTGTCTCTCTCTGTCTCTGTGTCTCTCTGTCTCTCTGTGTCTCTCTCTGTCTCTGTGTCTCTGTGTCTCCTCAGATTCAGTCTAATCTGGGTAAAATCATCCTGAAGGAGGAGTTGGAGAAATCTGCAGCTCCTCTGAGGAGGAAGACTCGCTCGCTACCGGACCGCAGCCAACACGCCGGTATATTACTTACTATATTACTGACATCAACATGAGATCACTTAAAGGCAGGGTTGACGATGTTCTCCAGTAGATATCTGAGGGGGGGGTTGCCTTGGAAGGAGCCCCGAGGGGATGGGGGGTGGGGGGTGTTTAGACGGAGCTCCTGAGGCGATGCTACTTTCACATTATGCTAGCTTTCCAACATCGTCCACCCTACCTTTAAGTATCAAAAGTAATAGAACTCATCAGGCAGAATGGCCCCTGTCATTGTTGTGATGTACAAACATGTGAGCAGTACTTCTTTATAGTGTCGGGTATATATATATATATATATATATATATATATATATCATATTTATAATCTGGTTTGTATGTTTTGGTTGTAAAATCTTAATCTGAAAAGTAACTAGTAACTAAATTAAGTGCATTTAGCCAAGTACTGTACTTAAATACAATTTTGAGGTACTTGTACTTTACTTGAGTATTTCTGTTTTATGCTTCTTTATACTTGTGCTCCACCTAGTGGTCAGGACCACTACAGATATTTTATATTTAATATCACAGTAATATTTAATATCACAGTAGCATCTGAACACAGTGATTTATCTGTTCAGGTAAACGTTATTAATAAATCTGTGAACAGCTTCTTTAAGAGATATAAATTCATTTAATAAGTAGTACAATAGATCAATATATAATTATATAATTTATTTAAAAGTGAGGAAGACGATAAACTCTGATGAGGAGAGTTATGAATATTCTTCTGTTTAATTAT
Organism: Sebastes umbrosus; assembly: GCF_015220745.1. Taxonomy (NCBI): domain Eukaryota; kingdom Metazoa; phylum Chordata; class Actinopteri; order Perciformes; family Sebastidae; genus Sebastes; species Sebastes umbrosus. The sequence continues at coordinate 35,795,377 of NC_051276.1, read as the reverse complement.
TCTCTTTGTCCTCGTCCTCTTCAGGATCCAACGCCTCCAGGTCCGTGTATTTCCCAGCATCCTCTAGGAGCGGCCTGTCCAGGGTGAGTCCTGCTGGACACAAACAGCCAATCACAGCAGAGTTTACTGAAGACGGTGATGATGATGATGATGATGATGATGATGATGATAATGAAGGTGTTTCTGTTGGTTTTCAGCTGCAGTCAGCAGAGTTCAGCTCCTCAGAGAAAACTCCTGCAGGTACCGAGACTCACATCACATCAGTCACATATTGTACACTTTATTTGTATTTTTATTATTATTATTATTATTATTATTATTATTAATAATAATAATTAATCTTTATCAGGTGTTCAGTTTAGCTAAAAGATAAAAAAGTTGAAGCTTAATATAATTCTGATTTTAATACTTGAGTGGTTCCCAAACTTTTGGCTCATGAGCCCTTGAAATAAAGTAAAATCTACTTTCATAGAACTATTTATTAATAATTTGTTTAATCTCATTGTTCTGTGATCAAATTTTATTGGTTTTAAAAATATGTATTTGAAATTATTAACAAAAGAATTACATAATTCAGAACAAAACATTAATTGAAAAAACAAAATATAAAGTAAAATAAAATAAATAAAAAATACAATTATATATGTACTACTACAACTATTACTACCATTATTATTATTATTATTATTATTATTATAAATAATAATAATAATAATAAATACCCTCCAAAAATACATAAATAAATGAATAAAATATAAATCATAAAAATATTACTAATACTAACATTATTTATACTATATTTATTATTATGAACAACAATAATAACAATAATTATAATAATAATAATAATATTATACATAGCCCCAAAAATATAAATAAAAAAATAAAAAAATAAACTAATAAAATAAAATAACTAAAGGTGACTCCCAGATCTCCCTGTATTACACCAGGGTATAATAATAAATACCCTCCGAAAATACATAAATAAATGAATAAAATAAAAATAATAACATTTGTATTACTATTACTAATACTAACATTATTATTGTTATTATTAATATTATTACAAACAACAACAACAATAATAATGATAATAATAATAGACACACCCCCAAAAATATAAATAAAAAATATTTTAAAAAAAACATAATTAATGCCAATACACTAGGGGATAATAACAAATACCCATCAAAAATACATAAAGAAATTAATAAAATAAAAATAATAAAATATTACTTATATTAACATTATTTATATTATATTTATTATCATGAACAACAACAATAATAATAATAATAATAATAATAATAATAACAATATTATACATAGCTCCAAAAATATCAATACAAATATAGATAAATAAATTAATAAAATAGAATAACTAAAGGTGACTCCCAGATCTCCATGTTTAACACTAGAGGATGTGTTATGATCCAGTTAAATTACATAAAGTCTTGGAAAGAGACCTGAGAACAGCTGAGAGAATGAAACAGAAAATAAAAGCAGCATCAGAAACTGACTACGTCCTCCTCTTATAGACCGTCTATGATGTGAGTCGATAATAAAATCTACTAGTAGGTATAGCAGGGCCCTTCTGACCCACATCTATGAGTCTGATCACCACTGTTAATGCCCATTTAATGACCTGATAACAGCCTAATCAGCGGCCATACTCATGTTTAAATACATATTTATCATATTTAACATCTCCTGCTGAACTCTGTGAGGTTAAATAACATTTAACACTAAATTCTCTCTCTCTCTTCCTGCAGATCTTCAGGTACAGTCTGATTCATTCATCTTCAAATATCTTCTAATCATGAACACGTGTCTGTAATAATAATAATATATTATATATATGATATGTAATGTGTCAGAATGGAGACTCCAGGATGGACAGAGGGAACTCTCTCCCCAGCATGTTGGATCACAAGGTAACAGGACGAGATCACGTAGTCGAGCAGCAGCTGTAGGAAAGATCACAAATACTAAACTCACATAATGTCAAAAATATAATGTAATATATTATATTATATATTATATATAATATAATGTAATATATAATATAATATAATAATATAAATTATATAATATATTAAGTATAATACATATAATAATATTAAATATTATATATAATATCTTATATTATATGTAATATATAATATATTACATATAATATATAATAATATTATATATAATATTATATATTATATTGTATTATATTATATATATTATATGTAATATATATAATATTATGTATATTATATTATACATAATATATAATTTTATATGTAATATATATATAATATATTATATTATATACAATATAATATAATATATCATATAATATATTATATTATATACAATATATTATATATAATATAATATATAATATAATATATTATATTATATACAATATATTATATATGATATATAATATATTATATTATATTATGTATAATATAAAAATGTTAACTGTGAGGATCGTACACATGTAAGAGCAGAGGCAGATAGATATGTATGTATGTACATGCTTAAAGAATATGCTCAAAGAAAAACAGCCCTATTGATCTGGTGATTGATTGATTAATTGATTGATTGATTGATTGATTGATGTCTGTCTGTAGATCTGTCCCTATGAGGTTCTGGTGGTGACCCACAGAGGACGGAGCAAACTGCCCCCCGGTGTGGACAGAACCAGGCTGGAGGTAAAACCGTCGGCTTGTTGTTGGTTTAAACCGCAGAGTGTTCTCAGCTCGCCGCCTCCCTCTGACACTACTTCCTGTCTCTCTGTCTCTCGTCCTGCAGCGCCACCTCTCTCAGGAGGAGTTCTTCAGTGTCTTCGGGATGTCCATCGAGGAGTTCGACGGCCTGTCTCTCTGGAAGAGGAACAACCTGAAGAAGAAGGTCTGTCTCTTCTGACGCCAACGTCCCCCTGCTGACCCTGAAGGCACCACGGACTCATTATTATATCAGCACCGCCATCATCATCATCATCATCATCATCACAGCCAGACGCTCAGCGAGACGTCTCGTTTGATTCACAGTGAAGGTTTGAGTGGTTTTAGATTCCTGCTGCACACGTCAACAACAATCCTCCTGCTGTAGAGCACAACGTCTGCTTCATAAGATTCACTTTCTACACGTCTGTGGGGAACTTCTTAATGAAGCCCTGAAGCTGCAGACTGAAGCTGCAGACTGAAGCTCTGAAGCTACAAACTGAAGCTCTGAAGCTACAGACTGAAGCTCTAAAGCTACAGACTGAAGCTCTGAAGCTGCAGACTGAAGCTCTGAAGCTACAGACTGAAGCTCTGAAGCTGCAGACTGAAGCTCTGAAGCTACAGACTGAAGCTCTGAAGCTACAGACTGAAGCTCTGAAGCTGCAGTAAATATTGTAATATTCCAGCTTCAGTCGGGCTGTAAAACAAACATTCCTGCTGACTCTGAGTCAGTTTCAACACAGATCTGAAGCTGACTGTAGGAATAAACCTGTCAGCGTTCCTATTGGCTTAGCCAGCTATGATGTCATAATGACAGCACCTCTTTCCCAGCACCTAAAAAGCAAAAACAAGGAGACGGTTTGATCACAGTCTGATGTTTAACATCGTTTAACAGTTTATAAAAGAGACACAAGAAGACTTTCATTCATTTCTTTATAACTTTTGCTCCAGACCCTTTAATCATCCAGCCGTCTCCTCCTCCTGCAGTCGTCTTCAGCGGCGTAGGGGTCGGCTAATCTGGTCCCGTTGGTTCATGTTAACTTTCTCCACTCCCACTGGTGATCCTGGAGAGTGAGTGACGGCACATGTTGAGAGAAACTAGGATTTTATTCAGACATTGTTAAAAAAAACAAGACAACAATAGTTGCTAGTCAGCGTTAGCTAACGTGTTCAGAGAATTATTCTGCCTCCACTTAACACGCTAAACACGTCACCATGGTTACTAACACGTCACCATGCTTACTAACACGTCACCATGGTTACTAACACGTCACCATGCTTACTAACACGTCACCATGGTTACTAACACGTCACCATGCTTACTAACACGTCACCATGGTTACTAACACGTCACCATGCTTACTAACACGTCACCATGGTTACTGACAGAGAAGAAGGCTATAAATGATCTAAAGTTGGTCCAGCCTCCAGAGAAAGATTTAATAATGACAAAACACTCAAATAAAGATTAAATCAAACTTCGTATCAGGGCGGAGCAGTCAGCGCTCAGCTCTGATTGGCTGTGACCAAACTGTCCCTTCCTTGTTGTTCCTTTAGTAAAACAGCTCTATCCACTGCCCTGTTATATCTGAGCACACGCAGCGTAGAAGAACAGTAATAACCTTCAAACCAGCGACCTCCGGAGCAGCGACCCGGAGCAGCGACCCGGAGTGACTCCGTCTCTGGCTCCGGTTTGTCCCGTCAGCAGGTCGTTTAGATATTTAGTGTTGCTTAGTGACCAAATGATGTGCAGCTATTTTATAACAACACATAGAGAAGTGGCATGTTTGTTATTAAAATCAAAATGAAAATGTAAAAAAAGAAAAGTGAATTATATCAAAACATGAATGTTGAGAGAAGAGAAGAAGAGAAGAGGACACATTTTACTGGACTTTTTCTGATGTCTCCAAAGCGAAGGAGGACAGAGGCATGATGGGAAATCACTGGAGAACATCTTTAACTCAAAATGAACTGAACATCTTCGTCATTAACACACATAGTTATAATATATCTAGAAAGTATTAATATCCATCAGCATCATATCTGATAACTTCTTCAGCACTTTTAACATATTCAAAGCAACACAGGCGTCGAGTTAACGGACATTTAAAGGTCTTTTATCTTTTAATAAATCTGTTTAATACAACGACTGTAAACAGATGAGACGGTTGTTGGGCTCATCACATCCTCCATGAAGAGGAGATCATGTATTTAGTTTGTAGATGGTTCATGCAGTATAAATATAATAATAGTAATATTAACAGCTGGAAGTTTATTGTGAATATTATTCAGAGTCAGACAGTCTGCTCTCAGGTTGTTTACAGTCGTCATGTTTCTGTATTAATGTGATTTATTGAATGTAAAATGCACCTTTAAATCTCAGCAGCTCAGACCTGTGAGGCGTTTAAGGACAGCTCCGTAGAGGCCGTCAGAAGGAATTCACTCAAATGCTGCAAACGCCAAAATCACCGCCGCATCACACACCGCCACGTCTGCCTCGCCACCACAAGCTTCCTGTGTCTGTTGAAAAAATAAAAGACTGAGAAACACGAAGATGTGTGAGCTGGAGCGAGCCGGCCGGCGAACATCGGTCACTTTACGTTGATGACTTCCTTTCTTTCTTTCTTTCTTTCTTTCTTTCTTTACTTCTTTACTTCCTGAGGAATGATTCTGAGAGGATTCACGCTTTGTTCTGATTGGTTGAGTGTAGTTACAAACAGGAAGTGGGTTGCTGTGACTGACACCATGATGACACAAAGATTGTTCCATCTTTCTTTCTTTTTGTACATTTGAAAGTGTTTTTTCTTTCTTTCTTTTTTTATTGAGTTATTTTAACACGCAGGGCGACTTCGTGGACGCAGGTCACCGCCAACGAGTCAAACAATTTAACGGCTGCATGCGTGATGTCATGATGATGATGTCATATTTATAATAGATTTATATAATGACACTGGCAGGTAGAAGGTTCCCGTCCCAGAGGCACGACAGGCTTTACTCTGGATTTGAACCGAAGCTTTTTTGGACTCAGAGGTCAGACTGAGGTCAGATTAAGGTCAGACTAAGGTCAGACTGAGGTCATACTGAGGTCAGAGGTCAGACCAAAGAGTTTAGAAGCAAAGAGATGAAACTGGTGGGTTTTTTTTTTACAACAACCGCCATTTTGGACTGAAAACGCTTATTATATTTATAATATTTGTATTGTTCAACACAGGACATTTCAGTAGAGACATTAAATATGACAATAAAATATAAATCATTTAGTTGTACGTCTCTTTGTAGGCGGACGTTTTACTGGCGTCTGGTCGTCACTTTCAGTCCAAAATGGCGGAGGCGTAGCTCTGCTGCTGGGAGCTGATGTTACAACGGAACGCCCAATTAGCGGTCAGAGAGGTCAGAGGTCATACTGAGGTCAGAGTGAGGTCAGAGGTCAGACGGATGTTAAAGGTCATATTGAGGTCAGACTGAGGTCAGACTAAGGTCAGAGGTCGTTGGCGGTGACCGACCTGTCGGAAGCCGCCCTGCTGCTGTACATACTGAACCACTGAATGACGATATAACTCTTGTTGTTGTTGTTGTTTTCATATCTGGATGCAGTTGCTGTAACAGATGAATGGTGATGTGAATGATAACAAGGAGTTACAATAAAGAGCGTTTCTATTTGTTTTGAGGAGTCAACATTTCTCTACTCTGTTTTTACCTGATCATAAACAAACAAACAGGACGTAATAGTGCATTATTGGAGTGCTGTAGTGAGTGTTAGTGGCAGCAGGACGGTGGATTAGTGGGAAAATAGTAAAAATGATTCACAGTATAAAAATAACAAAAAAGAAAAAACAATCAGGTTAAACAAATGGACCAAATTTGAAATGTCTAAATATTCTAATAGTTTTTGCCAATTTATATATTTTTTTTGTTTTAAGATTTAAATCGTAGTGAAATATGTTTTAAAATCAGTATATTTAAAAGTATAAAAGGAGGGTATTCTTTTAAGCTGTATCATTTTATCGATATAAGATTTTGCTAAGATTTGAATCTAATTAATTATATAATTTCATCTGTGAATTGTTAACAGTGAGTAATATCTCAGTCTTTGATAACATTATATCTTTTTAATTTTTATTTTAGATGTTCTTCTGTAAATTAAAATGAAAAGAAGCAGCATGAAAACAATCTACAAACACATGTTTAATAGTTTCCCCTCATAGATACTCCTCTGTTCCCATCTGCAGTACCAGTGTTCGTCCAGCAGAGGTCGGTGGTGGCGCTGCAGGCAGAAAACAAGCACAGTGTTCCCGTTAGAGGGAGAGTAGAAGGAGACAGCAGAGCGGGAGCTAACGGTAGCTACAGTTAGCTAAAAGCAGAAAGAGTAGAACGTATAAACTCAACATAAACGTTACTTTAAAGGTTCTTCTGAACGAAATCCGCGTTAAAATGAGTTAAATGGAGTAACTGGTCGAAGTTCTGGAGAGGATTTAAGGATTTGTAAAGATCTGAAAAGTACCGATAATTTAAATAATGAGTGAAATCTACACGATATCTTCCTCTAAACACCCTGAAAGAGAAATACTCAAGTAAAACACAAGTAAACATTATTAACAATGATCCAATAACAAACAATAATGGGGCATTCTGCTGATGAGTACTTTTACTTTTGATACTTTAAGTACATTTTGCTGCTAATGCTTTAATACATTTACTTATGTTACATTTTGAATGCAGGGTTTCTACACGGTGGTATTACTACTTAAGTAAAAGAAAAGAATACTTCCTCCACCTAGAGTTTTCAATATCTAAGAATCTAGAGAATATAGATCTGTTGTATATAAACTGAGAAAACAAAGTTGTTAAACTTGTGTTTGTTGGATTATTTCAGTGTATTCTCATAAGCCTGCAATGACTGCCCTCCACCGTCAGGCCCGTTGGCGCTGGTGTCTCCAACACAGACTATGGAACCTGAACATGTGGGGGAATGTCATGTTCAGTGATGAGTCCAGGTTCTGTCTGTTAAAGTTGGACGGCAGGGTGAAAGTATGGAGACGACGTGGAGAACGCTATGCTGATTGTTGAACCGATGGAGTAACAGCTTTTGGTGGGGGCAGTGTCATGGTGTTGGGGGGGCGGCATCTCCCTCACTGGCAAAACAAGGCTTGTCATCATTGAAGGCCATCTCAATGCAGGGAGATATCAGGATGAGATTCTGCAGCCAGTGGCGATCCCATATCTCCACAATCTGGGACCTAACTTCATCCTCCAAGATGACAACGCCCCCCCCACAGAGCCAGGGTTATCACAGACTACCTCCACAATGTGGGAGTAGAGAGAATGGAACGGCCTGCCAAGAGGCCAGACCTCAACCCAATTCAACACTTGTGGGATCAGCTTGGGCGTGCTGTACGTGTTAGAGTGACCGACACGACCACGCTGGCTGACCTGCAACCAATCCTGGTTGAGGAATGGAACGCCATCCCACTGCAACGTGTGACCAGGTTGGTGACCAGCATGAGGAGGAGGTGCCAGGCTGTTGTGGCTGCGTATGGATCTTCCACCTCTACTGAGGCTCCTGACGGTGGATTAAATGAATAAAGTGTAAAATAGCCAATATGTCTTGTTTGTTCCTTGTTACTGATAGAGAGTTCAATCATCCAATCCACCAAACAACTCAAAACAAGAGTCAACACCAACAGGAGAATACACTGTTTACCATTGACGGAGCATTTTGGCAAATTTTTCTTGGGCGCTCCCCACATCATCAGCTGTGCTGCTCATCCCACAAATGCATGATCCTTACAAGTGTGACATCATTGTGAAGGTAAATAAACAGGCTTTCCAACCATGTAAAATACAATGACCATTAGCATTGATACAACAGAGAAATAATCCACCAAACACAGGTTTCAAAACTTTTTTTTCCCAGTTTATATATTGTGTAAAATATAATTGACATGGTACCAGCCGTCTGTCAGTCAGCAGCTACAGTATAAACATGCAGTAATGTTCCTGGTTTGGTAGATAATGAGGATAATGAAAGAGCTGGTCCGTCCTCTGTCTCCTCCCTCATGATGTCACAGAGAGGACGGACTGAGGACTGAGTACTGAGACCAGAACGACAGAGAGGGTTCACTGAGGAGGAGGTCTGGTCTGCCTCTGGTTCTGGTTCTGGTCCTGGTCCTGGTCCTGGTCCTGGTTCTGGTTTCATAATCTGGACTCCTGAGCAGAGAGATGAGACTGAAGATCAGCAGCTACTGAGACCACAGACAGACAGACATGGACAAACAGAAAGGTACCGTCTTCACTTTATTACACTTAGTACAGGAATACAGGAACATCATCATGATAACATGAGAGACATTTCACCTGACAAACTCAGACATGTATGTCACGTGAAATAAATGTCACATGTGGCATTTTAACATGTGAATGTGACATTTATTTAAGGGGAGACACAACATAGAGTAAATAATATTTTAACTAATAGATGAATCTTCCCCAGTTGATTACTGACATTGAGACAATTATTTTTGTGTTACAAAATTTTCTGAAATGTTATGTTTAGATATGTAAATGAGGTATTATCTAATGGTAACTGTTTTAGGAGAAATCTAAAGACACAAATAGAAAAAGTAGTAAAATAAATGTTTTCTTTCCACTAGTCCATGGGTCTTTGGATTTTTTGAAACGCACTATATAAGACCAATTTATTATTATTATTATTATTGTTATTATTATTATTATCAGTCTGAAAGAAGACGTGTCATGGAAGCAAAACAGACACATTTTCCCTTTTATTTATTCATGTATTTATTTGTATTCATTTTTTAAATTAATTTATTTATTTTTGCATTCATTTTCTATTTATTTATTTATATTCACATTTATTTTTTATTTATGTTATATTTATTTTTGAATGTATGTATTTATTTTTTTATTTATTTATGCACGATTTTCTCTTTGCAGTTTTACCCCTTATTTATTCCTCCAAACTTATTTATTTCCGTATTCTTTTCTTTTTACATTTCTTTATGCATTTCTGCCTCATTATGCAAATGAGGGGGCTGTAAATAAATAAATAAATAAAAAATAAAGGCAAAAATAAATAAATGAATTTAAAAATTAATAAAAATAAATACATGAATAAATAAAAGGGAAAATTAAACAGAAGAGTAAATAAATAAGTGAATTGATACAAAGGTAAATAAATAAAGAAGCAAATTAAAACAGAAATATTAATTTATGTCAAATTTGATCAATTAATTACCTTTATTTGAATATTATTTTGCTACATTTAATGACACATTTATTTACTTATCGAGTAATTTATTTATTTATTTATTTAGGAAGGTTCCGTCCTCCTTATTTAATACATGGTTTTGTAACACACTATAATGTACTTGTAAAAACATATAAGGAATTTTTTTTTTATATTATTATATATTTTATATTATGGACATATTTTATATTTTATATTATATTACAACTCCGGTTAACTATATTATCATCTGTTTATACAGATTATATGTGTTAAATAAAACAAATGAATAAACACATTTATCTGCTATAAAATCTACATTACAGTGTGTTATAAAGCATTTGTTAATATACTGTTTATAAATGATAAATTGTCTATAATAACCTGTCAGAGTGATGACAGAATATGTAAATCAGTCTTTATCACACTGGTGGTCCGTTAACTATAGCAGCTCAACAATCGGAAATACCCGTCTGTCCTCCTCCTTCATCATCATCATCATCATCATCATCATCATCACTTCCTCCTCCTCCTCTTCCTCAGGGGACTGAGCTAATAGACTGTTTAGACTCAGACTCACAGTTTAGCGTCGTCCTCCCGTTACAAACACTCTGACTGACGACTGGAGTCATGTTTAGTTTTATAACTTCATGTGTTAACCGTTAGGAAGTTTGGTCTTTATCAGTAATAACAACATTAACAGCCTGTTTTTATTCACATTTCAATAACATTTGTGCTACATTTGAATTAAAGGGGACATATCGTGCTCATTTCCAGGTTCATACTTGTATTTTGGGTTTCTACTAGAACATGTTTACCTGCTTTAATGTTCAAAAAACACATTATTTTTATCATCCTGTCCTTCTCAATGTACCTGTAATCACTCTCTGTCTGAAACGCTCTGTTTTAGCGCCTGTCTCTTTAAGAAGCCCAGCTGCTCTGATTGGCTAGTGAGAAAAATATGGTGCACCTTTGCAAAGGTAGTCGTCAAGCTGTGGGCGGTATATTCTAATGAGCCTGCATGTCATAGGACAACCTGCCTCCAACAAAATCTCCTTCCTGTACAACTAAACTGCATTCTCAGTTACGTTTTGAGGGAAATATATTTTCTCCTGGATTATGGTCACTGTTTTAAACAGTTTTAAACACGTGGTTAACGTTGTAAATTGAAATAAAACAAAACAATGCAACATAATTGCTTGTTGAATCACAACCCAGTCACAAAGAACTGACTGGTTGTCTTATTTCACAGTTTGAAGGTTGGTAGGAACTCCAGATCCCTAAATGATGTGTCCCCTTTAAGATGTTGCCTATTGTCCTCATAGCTGAGAGCATCAGATGATCAGACAGCTTCATTAAACTGAGTCCTCCCTGTCCTCTTTAGTAACAGTCCAGCTGAACCCAACAGAGCTGTTTTTGTTTCATCCTAACCTGTAACACCAAAAGAATGCAGTTAGCTAATAGCTAATGATATGCCAACTGCTGGTTTCTGGTTTTAGAGACTCTCTGACTCTCTGACTGCAGCCAACCAGCAGCTCAGAAACATCCAGTAAATGTTTTTCTATTTTTACCAACCAGAGGATGAAAGAGAAAGCTGCTCCGCACCCGACCAACAACACACGCTGACTCTTCATCTAAACCTTTCAGCTTCAGACAGATACAGGATCAGCTTCAGAAGACTGTGTTTTCTGTGGATTATCATGTAGTAGCATGATTTATCATCTCCTAACCTGGTCACATAAACCATCAGACTGGACTGATGGAGGGAAGAGAGGAACTGACCTCTTTTCATTTGGGTGAACTGAACCTTTAGAAACTCAAACTGCAGGAACATGATACATATTTTTATTCACATTTAGAATTAAATACTTTTTGTAAATCTGTTTTCTTGGCAGAGTCATCTTGAACAAACATAGTTTATTAAGTCTGGCCCTCACTAACAGATGTTTGAGGTCTTACCAGATGTGTAAAATGAGAGAGAGTCCACACATAACGACATGTTCTGTTAAATTTAACAGTTGTCTTCCTATAGTGTGTTGAGAGAAACATCACAACAACACACACTAACAGATTCATTCATCAACAACAAGAGTCCCGACTAAAATCATCAGAGATCTCACTGAAAATCTCTGGCGATCAAACGAGACTTTAGTGTAAACAAACATGGCGGACGACGGGCAGGAAGAATTATGATGTTAGTTTTTGAGTGGGTGGGTCAGAAAACACAGAACTTTCACCAGGAGACGTCTGTTCATGTCCCGTAAGAAACCAGAAGTCAAAGTTGATTTATTTGTCACGTAACTTCCGTACTTAAGTGACAGCACTTCTGGTGTTATTTAAACCCAAACCGTCTTCTTTTCCTAAACCTAACTAAGTAGTTTTGTTGCCTAAACCTAACAAAGTTGATCTTTTCCTTCCCCTAGCTAAGTAGTTATTTTGAAAAGACTGGACCAGAAACATGCGTCACATGTTGCTGGACATTCGTTGGAAAAAGCACGAAAAGTATGTTGTTGAAAGTCGAGCTGTGCATCACGAAAAAAAGGAAATTTGTGTCTATATACACAAATCAAATACATTGACGGCGGTGGTTGTTCTTCCTTCTTCAGTCAGCTTGGTTCTCTATTGGCTGTCCTTCATCATAAAAACACTCTTAACATACCTCACACCACAGGAACATCTGGAAAGATCATCTTTAGATCCATCAAACAATCAGAGCTCTGCTGATGATCATCAGGAGGAATCAGACCCAGAACCAGTTTGATTCTTGTGTAGTCTGGACCCGACATTAGGTTGTTTGTTTGTTAGTTAATTCGTTAGAAATTTGTCTTTGACTTCACCTCACAGCATGACTTGAAAACAAGACAAGACAATGAACTGAAGACAGAGATTAAGACCAATCAGCATCACTTTTAAAGCCTTTAATACAGAGCTTTATGTCTCCATGTCTGTAGTGAGATAGATATGAGACGGCTGTGGAGGCTGTTTGTAGAGATGTTCTAGTTTCTGGTTACTGTTGATGTTTAGTTGTTGTCTGTTTTTACCAGAATGAGATTATCTGTCATTCATTCACACGGACGGAGGATGTTATTCAGTCTGTGTGAGTGTGTGTGTGTGTGTGTGTGTGTGTGTGTGTGTGTGTGTGTGTGTGTTCTGCAGCATCAAAGCCAGAGACAGGAAGTGATGTTGATGGTCAGATAAGCAGCGTTCAGTAACACAAACTCTTTATTTCTCAGTCCAGCAGCATTTTCTCTGTTGTGAAGCCTTCTGCTGGTGTCCAGGGTCTGTCTGGTGTCGTTGTTGTTGTTGTTGATGATGATGATGATGATGATGATGAAGAAGACGTCGTGGGTGTGCTGTGGGTGTGTGAGGTATGTGCAGCTCCGTGTTTAAAACAGCAGCAGGCTGATAAGCAGATCTGTGGGGTCCTTAAAATCAGCAGCTCTGAGTTAATCAGAACCGCTTAACCTCGTTCTCCTCCCACCGGGTCTCTGGTTCTCTGAGTGAATGGACTCAGTCTGTCTCTCTGAATGGACTCTCACACAATCACCGTCTGTTCCCTCCACATTCTCCACATGTCCAACTCCTTCTGAGGACAATTCACACCGTTCTGACTAAGACCCGTTCTGAGATCCATTCTGACTGAGACCCGTTCTGACTGAGATCCGTTCCGACTGAGATCCGTTCTGACTGAGATCCGTTCTGACTGAGATCCGTTCTGACTGAGACCCGTTCTGACTGAGACCCGTTCTGACTGAGATCCGTTCTGACTGAGATCTGTTCTGACTGAGATCCGTTCTGACTGAGATCCGTTCTGACTGAGACCCGTTCTGACTGAGATCCGTTCTGACTAAGATCCGTTCTGACTGAGATCTGTTCTGACTGAGATCCGTTCTGACTGAGACCCGTTCTGACTGAGACCCGTTCTGACTGAGATCCGTTCTGAGATCCGTTCTGACTGAGATCCGTTCTGACTGAGATCTGTTCTGACTGAGACCCGTTCTGACTGAGATCCGTTCTGACTGAGATCCGTTCTGACTGAGATCTGTTCTGACTGAGATCCGTTCTGACTGAGATCCGTTCTGACTGAGATCTGTTCTGACTGAGATCTGTTCTGACTGAGACCCGTTCTGACTGAGACCCGTTCTGACTGAGACCATTCTCCGGATCATTCACTACAGTCTGGTTTCAAACAGCTCATGTTCTCTGTGGTTCCAGCTGGGTCTGACTCCTGTCAGTCATATCATACAATACAATACATAAAAAAATGTATAGGAGGTTCTAGCGATAAGTGGTGAGGTTATGCAGGTCTTTCAGGTGGTTCTAGTCATGCTGTAGGATGTTCTAGTGGTCATTAAGGAGGCTCTAGGGGTCTTTCAGGTGGTTCTAGTCATGCTGTAGGAGGTTCTGGGGATCCTTTATGTGGTTCTAGAAGTCTTTAACAAGATTCTAATGGTCATTGAGGAGGTACTACAGGTAGTTTGGATGGTTCTTGTGGTCAGCGAAGAGGTTCCAGGGCTCTTGTAGGTGGTTTTTGATGTGTTCTAGGAGGTTCAAGTGGGTCCTTCTGGGTCCTTTTGGTGGTTCTATTAGTCACTAAGAAGACTGTGAAGAAGATTCCTGTCCGTGTGGTTCCAGGTCCTTCAGATGGTTCTGGTGGTCCTTTAGGAGGTTGATTTGATCATTAAGAAGGTTCTACAGGTTCTATGGGTGGTACTGGAGGTGTAAACAGATAAAACAGTGATGTAGAATCTGCTGTAAATGATCCTGTTACACAGTTATCCTCCTCTACAGATCACTTCCTGTTTCTCACTTATTGTACAGAGACCTTCAGCTTTAGATGATGTAACACACACACACACACACACACACACACACACAGTGGTCTTTATTCAGTGTTAAACATTAGCAGCAGCTTATCAGTGTGAATCCGTCTCCTCAGTGAACATGTGAAGGTCAGAACATCAGAGTATCTGTGATGGGAACCATTACCTGAACAGGTGAAGTCAGATCAGAGATTCATTCACTCATTAACAGAAGAAATCACCTGAACTGAAACAGCAGCTTCTGTTTCACCTTTCAACGCCTTAACCATAGTTATAGCTTTAGTTTTTAGCCTGAGCAGGAGAGGAAGCTAAAAGCTTTTAAAGAGGGCGACATTAATCATAATAACATGATGAATCGGCGTTTTAAAGGACATTAATCATAATAACATGATGAATCAGCGTTTTAAAGGACATTAATCATAATAACATGATGAATCGGCGTTTTAAAGGACATTAATCATAATAACATGATGAATCTGTGTTTTAAAGGACATTAATCATAATAACATGATGAATCAGTGTTTTAAAGGACATTAATCATAATAACATGATGAATCTGTGTTTTAAAGGACATTAATCATAATAACATGATGAATCGGCGTTTTAAAGGACATTAATCATAATAACATGATGAATCTGTGTTTTAAAGGACATTAATCATAATAACATGATGAATCGGCGTTTTAAAGGACATTAATCATAATAACATGATGAATCGGCGTTTTAAAGGACATTAATCATAATAACATGATGAATCGGTGTTTTAAAGGACATTAATCATAATAACATGATGAATCGGCGTTTTAAAGGACATTAATCATAATAACATGATGAATCGGTGTTTTAAAAGACATTAATCATAATAACATGATGAATCAGTGTTTTAAAGGACATTAATCATAATAACATGATGAATCTGTGTTTTAAAGGACATTAATCATAATAACATGATGAATCAGTGTTTTAAAGGACATTAATCATAATAACATGATGAATCAGTGTTTTAAAGGACATTAATAATAATAACATGATGAATCAGTGTTTTAAAGGACATTAATCATAATAACATGATGAATCGGTGTTTTAAAAGACATTAATCATAATAACATGATGAATCAGTGTTTTAAAGGACATTAATCATAATAACATGATGAATCGGCGTTTTAAAGGACATTAATCATAATAACATGATGAATCGGCGTTTTAAAGGACATTAATCATAATAACATGATGAATCGGTGTTTTAAAGGACATTAATCATAATAACATGATGAATCGGCGTTTTAAAGGACATTAATCATAATAACATGATGAATCGGTGTTTTAAAAGACATTAATCATAATAACATGATGAATCAGTGTTTTAAAGGACATTAATCATAATAACATGATGAATCGGTGTTTTAAAAGACATTAATCATAATAACATGATGAATCAGTGTTTTAAAGGACATTAATCATAATAACATGATGAATCAGTGTTTTAAAGGACATTAATCATAATAACATGATGAATCAGTGTTTTAAAAGACATTAATCATAATAACATGATGAATCAGTGTTTTAAAGGACATTAATCATAATAACATGATGAATCAGTGTTTTAAAGGACATTAATCATAATAACATGATGAATCTGTGTTTTAAAGGACATTAATCATAATAACATGATGAATCTGTGTTTTAAAGGACATTAATCATAATAACATGATGAATCGGTGTTTTAAAGGACATTAATCATAATAACATGATGAATCGGCGTTTTAAAGGACATTAATCATAATAACATGATGAATCAGTGTTTTAAAGGACATTAATCATAATAACATGATGAATCAGTGTTTTAAAGGACATTAATCATAATAACATGATGAATCTGTGTTTTAAAGGACATTAATCATAATAACATGATGAATCAGTGTTTTAAAGGACATTAATCATAATAACATGATGAATCTGTGTTTTAAAGGACATTAATCATAATAACATGATGAATCTGTGTTTTAAAGGACATTAATCATAATAACATGATGAATCGGTGTTTTAAAGGACATTAATCATAATAACATGATGAATCGGCGTTTTAAAGGACATTAATCATAATAACATGATGAATCGGCGTTTTAAAGGACATTAATCATAATAACATGATGAATCAGTGTTTTAAAAGACATTAATCATAATAACATGATGAATCAGTGTTTTAAAGGACATTAATCATAATAACATGATGAATCTGTGTTTTAAAGGACATTAATAATAATAACATGATGAATCTGTGTTTTAAAAGACATTAATCATAATAACATGATGAATCAGTGTTTTAAAGGACATTAATAATAATAACATGATGAATCTGTGTTTTAAAAGACATTAATCATAATAACATGATGAATCGGTGTTTTAAAGGACATTAATCATAATAACATGATGAATCTGTGTTTTAAAGGACATTAATCATAATAACATGATGAATCGGTGTTTTAAAGGACATTAATCATAATAACATGATGAATCGGTGTTTTAAAAGACATTAATCATAATAACATGATGAATCGGCGTCCTCCCGTATCGGAGGAGAATCTAGTGTTTTTATGTGTAGTGGATGATAATGAAGTGAGAGGCGGCTCTCTGAGCTCTTTACTCTTCTGAAGCTGAAACACAAAGTCAGTATTCACAGAGAGAAACAACGGATTCATTCATCTCATGAACACACAGACCGACTTCATCACACTTTTCATGTTTTATCAACCTGCTGACGACTAAAGTTTCCGTCTGTTGACTCATGAAAACAGAGTTGGAGGACTCCAGACCGGTCTCTAGACCACTTTGTGAACGTCTCGGTCTCAGACAACGAGGACTCTGGATTTTATTTCAAGACCACGACTGCAGGGATATCACTAAACAGTCTGTGCATTGTCTGATGTATTTATTAACATCACACTGGGACTGGATGTAAAACGTCCTGCTTCACAAGCAGACAGTAACTTCTAATGACTCAATTCTAATTGATCTTTTTTGAGTCGACTCTTATCAGCTCATTAAAGGAGCTCTATGTAAGAATCAGAAACGTCTTGTTAACATGACGCCTGTGGACGTTGAGTCAACGACAGTCAGCGTCCTGTTGCTCACGCTACCGACACACACGAGACTGAACTGTTGTTAACGTTAGCAACATTAGCAGCTAACAGCACAATATCACTCTATCTTTCAGCTGCTTGGCAGTAATGTTAGCTGACCAGACCAAGGTCTCTCCATGAATCAATGCTGATCCTAGTGTTTTGGTCTCCTGGACCGGAGTCGATAACGTTACTCTCTCCAGAGTTAACCTCCGTCACTCCACTCAGCAGCTGGAAACAAGACACTGGAAACCTCTGTTGGTCTGGAGGAGCCTCCTCTGAACATTCACTGATCCTCTCAGAGTTGAACTAACTCTCTTCTGCTCCACTGCAACACTAGTTTTCCTC